>NC_051085.1:20507550-20662550 GCF_004664715.2 Peromyscus leucopus | reverse complement strand
AAATTATACTTAAAAACCTCATCAATAATAATGGAATGGTATGTAACAAGCACACACACATGGATAGACGGAATAAAATAGAGGACCCTGATATAAGGTTATTCAGCCACAGCTACTGGTTTTTTTTACAAAAAAAATATCAAAAACATACATTGAAGAAAAGACTTACCTCTTCACCAACAAATGGTGCTGGAAAAACTGGACTTTGACATTGAGAAAAATGAAACTAGATCTCTATTTCTGACCCTACACAAAACTCAATTCCAAATAGATCAAGAACCTCACTATAAGACTTGATACCCTAAAATTGCTAAAGGAAATAGGAGAAAGCATGTTTTAACTTGCAGACCTAAGTAAGGACTTGCTTAACAGAACTCAGGAAATGAGAGCAACAATCCACATAGGGGACCTTATGGAATCAAAAAGCTCCTGTACAGCAAAAGAAACTGTCAATTAGTGAAAAGGCAGCCTTTGCAAAGAATGCAAGAAAATCTTTGTCAGCTATACATCCACAGAAGATTGGCATCTAGAATATGCAAAGAACTAAAAAAAAAAAAGCTAAACACCAACAAAAATGAACAACCTAATTTAAACATGTACTATGGAACTAAGCAGAAAGTTCTCCAAATAAAGAGAGAGAGAGAGAGAGAGAGAGAGTTGACCAGCAAGCACTTTAGAAGTTGTTCAATATCCTTAGCCATCAGAGAAATGCAGATTATGTTAAGATTTCATCTTACTCCAATCAGAACAGTTGTCTTCTGACGGCCTCTAGAACAATAGAGGTTACTATTAGTGATCTCAGCTGCTCTAAGTAAGACCCTATTTCTGACGATACTATATACCTTTGTGTTAGGACACAGATAAATTAGTCTTGAATGGGCCTGAAGGTGCTATACAGGTTGCTGGAATAGAAAAGATGCCAATGGCCATACCCAGCACCGGATCCTGCATATGGTAATGTTGCCAGAGAAAATGTGCCCACAGTTGCAATAGCAGCATGGCAGTTAGGGGAATAATCCAAATCTGATTAGATCTGAGGACTTCTTCAGAGGAGGGAAGTCACGTCTGGTCCTTTAAACCTGGTCAAAAGGCCATGGCTGGGAAGAACATAGTTCTTATATATAGGAACAGAGGAACTATTGTTGCTGATTTATGTGTATACATGGAGGCCTGTGCTGTTCTTTGACTTTGGTCAGAGAAGTTTCTTTTTGTAGTAAGCTTCAATCAATGTGGAGACACAACTGGTCAGAGTATTAGTAAGTGACTATTGAGTGGTCAGCCCAAAATGGGACATTGACATCACACACAAACACACACCACCACCACCACCACTATCATTGTGGAATACGGGGCAGAAAGAATGTAAGAGCCAGAGGATGGGAGGGTGTTCTCTAAAATGCTATCTTCAGGACATGTCATGGTTAGTGTGCTCATGAACTCACTCCTAGTGAAGTCACCATTTCAAACATTAAGGTAAAGATTGGCTAGAGAGGTTGGCTGAGCAGTCAAGACCGACTGCTGCTCTTGCAGTGGATTCCAGTTCAGTTCCCAGCAGCCACATCAGGCAGCTCATAACCAGTTCCACCAGGAAATCCAGTGTCCCTTTCCAGTCTCCGTGTGCATGCACAAATCAAACTTCCACCCAACCTGGGACCAAGTTAACAGAGTGCCTTGGCACCATTTATAACTAGGTACTCACTCTGCTTACAAACTCTCTATTCAACCTGTTCAGAATTAACCGATTTACATGGGAAACATTGCAATCAATCTTACTATACTTTGGACTTCCAATGTAATTAATTCCAACAAGCTCGGCTGAATTCTCATCTTTGATTGTACCATATTTCCTATTTCTCTTTTGGACTGTTTCATGCGCCTGACTAAGAACAATGTGTGTGTGAGAAAGAGATGTGTTGAATAGATCTATGAGCATATACGAGAAGCAGAAAGACATTGAAAGTGATACCCCTGCGACAAACACACAAAATGCGTTAGAAGCAACATGTGGGCATAGAGCGATTTGAGCTGATTTCAGCTTTGCGTGCTGTTCTGAGTCAGGAAGGCCAGAAAAACTATTTTCTCCCCTATGAGACTCCTGTAAAAATTAAGACAAAAGTCTCTCTTTCCTTTTCATATTTGCTTTGCTGTTCAAAATATAGGGAGGATGAGCTTTGTTCAGGACTGCTAGTTCATAGACTAGACCCTGTTAGATTAGAAGAGAAGAGAGAAAAACTCTTCTGAATAAATCAAGCCTACACTTGGCTAAAGGACACCAAGAGTGACTCTTTCCTCTTGAGTTTAACTTGAGTTTGTGTGGCATCTCCCCCCAAACTAAAAGTTAAAATTAAACGATTTTTAAAGCTAACAGATTAGTCAGCAGTAGGTGTAAACTGGGAAAGATGATAAAATAAATTAGAAGAAAAGTTATACCAGATGTTCATCTGAACCACGCTAGAAGAGAACGAAGGCAATCATACGCGTAAATGTGTAGGTTAGTATGAAAATCGAACACTCCCCAAGCCTGATCTCTTCCCCATGGGTTTCTGCTTGTTCAGTCTTTTCTTAACCAGGTTTGATGGCCACTCTAATTTGAGCATAAATACTCCAGTCTGAGCATTTACAGACCAATATTACCTTTTCCTGCACATCCTACAACACTCCGGTAGCGGATGCTCGCTCTCTGCTACTGAGCATGCTCAGGGACCTTTCCTGCATGATTCACAGGTTTTCAGAACTTGGCTCCATTGCACTTCCTCAGCCACCGCAGCAGTCTCACGTGGGCCTCTACCCTCCCCCTGCCCCCACCAGGCATCACTCTGCCCACCTTTGCACATATTTTGCTCCTCATATTTCCACTCACTCAGCTCAGGCTTCCTGACTCGCTGCTGCGTTCCAGTGTGATTTCTGTCATCCTCACGTATCCTCGTGAGGCCATTTTTTCCTGGACACCAGTGTGACTTATCCTCTCACATCTTGAACCCATCGTCTCAACATGCGGTATTCTCAGCGACCCCGTTTATGACCCAAATACTTAAAGTTGTAACTCCGTTTACATACATCTGTTCTCTCTCTCTTGATTATCTCGCTATCACTCAAATATTATACCCATGTTTACTATCGTGTCTCTTCTTACTAATAAATAACCTCTGCTACGACAAGAATATTGTCCACGTATTTTACAGCGGAAACTGCGATGTCTAGAGAACCGCTAGCATGTTATAGATGTCCTTATTTGTAGATAGTGTGAATCCATGGGAAGAGTCCATCAGGGCCCAAACCTGCAGCTGTAATGCATGATCCTTGTCGCCAGAGGGCAGCAGAACAGCGCTAAGTGCTAAATTAGGATGGGCGACCGCTGTTTTCCAAACCCAGGTTGGGCAGTGTAGTGTCCTCTACAAGAAGAGGAAGTGCCGGGAAGTGGAATCAGCTACTGTTTTCCCACATGTAACCTTGAGTATCACTTCCCTGTATTATCCCCGGAGTCGGTGTATTTTAATTCAAATGTTAGCATTAGATACTGGCTAGGATTGTCTTCCGGCCGGAATGTTCCATGACTACAAAACAAATAGGTTCTCCCCCTTCTATAGACCCTTTTAAATCTCACATTTAGACTGGATGAGAAGAACTATGATTTCCCACGATGTTGTACCTGAAGCCCTGGGATTCAATTAAATACCCACAAATCCAGGAAGGGCCTGGTCTGTGAAGCCAGGCTGCTGCATCAGGCAGAAAGCTGGAATGAATAATTCCAGTAAACGGCCTTCCTTGAATAGGAATGAGAAGTACTTCCAGAAAAACAAGGAAAATAGCCACTGCAGAGACCCAGGGCCTCTTGGGTAGTAGTGGCATTGCTTAAATGCTCACGTGCTGGAGTTTCTGTCTTGCCTTTTATTTGGAGGGAGACACTCATGTAAAGACATTGAGACACATGAAAAAGGAAACTGTTTGTGGGTAATAACAAGAGGAGGGGGGCGGGGTGGGTATGGATGAGCAAAGTACAATAATAAACACATACTAGAATGTCCTTGCGAAGCCCACTATTTTGTATGTGAATGCAAATGAGGACATGGCTGCTCCAAGGTATGGTTGAGGAGATTTTTATTGTAGGTATGAGAGAGGGAGCACAGCCAGAGCTGTCTGAGAGGGTCCGGGCTGAACCTGGCCATGAGAGGAGACAGAGTGGGGAGAAAGAGAGAGATGAAGAGAAAGAGGATGAGAGGGGAGAGAGGGCAAGCAGACCAAGAGAGCAGGCAAGGACCAAGACATTGCATGCCAAAATGAGGAGGTTTAAGTAAAAAAGAGAAGCTGGGGGAAGGGAAGGGAAGCCCAGCCCCTGGGAAGGGGAGGTTTAGCACGGGAGGCAGGGTGAAAAGTGCTTGAAGAAGCCACAGGTACTGTGTGAGCCTTGTCCCAGGACATAGCAGTATGCTAACTAAAAACTTAGTAAATAAATAAAGTATGAAACAGAAACTTGAAAGCCAGGTATGATGGTTCCGGACTATAATCCTCTAAACTTGGGTGGTTGAGGCAGAATTGTTTAGAGCAGGGGTTCTCAACCTGTGTCAAGACCCCTTTGGAGAGGTCAAATGACCCTTTCACAGGGGTCATATATCAGATATCCTGTATATCAGATTTTTACATTATGAACCATAACAGTAGCAAAATTTCAGTTGTAATGTAGCAATGAAAATAATTCTATGGTTGACGGTCACTACAACATGAGGATCTGTGTTAAAAAGTCACAGCTTTAGGGAAGTTGAGAACCACTGCGTTAGAGTTTGTAGCCTTGACTACATAGTGAGAGTCTGTCAAAGAAAGAAAGGGAGAGAGAAGAGGAAGAAGAGGAGGAGGAGAGGAGGAGGAAGAAGAAAAAGGAGAAGGAGAAGAATCTTAACACAAAGAAGATATTGCCTACTAGAAAAGAGGCCATTAAACTTACCCATTTATCTAGGGCAGTTTAAAATCCGTGTGTTGTTAGTACTAGAAGCTCAATGGTTTCTAAAAGGAGTGTTTGCTACCCAGACCAGGTGAGTGCAGAGAAGAGTCATCTGTAACTGGAAAGTTCTGGAGCACCCCTACAAGAGAGATTAACTTTTCCAAACTCGTTAGTTTTGTGTCTTACTGGTCCTAATAAAATTCACTCACCATTTTTTGTTGGACTGAAGGAACTAATGTGCCACCAAAGGATTTTGGAGGATTAGCTTGAGTATTTTGTTAACATAACAGCTAAGAATTTAAATTTCCTCAAGTTGTATATTACAATTGAATATGCAGCTAACCACTGAAGGCAAGCGAGATCATTTTAATTAAGATAAGATATTTAAATGAGTCTAATTAAAGTTGTTCTTTGAAGGGGAGGTTAAATGCTTTGTTTTCTTTCTTAGAATAATTTATTCTTAAGCCTGACATTTCACTTATTTAAGATTGTCTAATCTACACCAGTGCCTCACAAAATTCAATTTTCTTGTTGGAGGAAAAAAGACCAGAGCAAACACACTTTGAACATCCTGAAGCGACTTACTATTTTAAAGTAAAATCAACCTGGAGGCTTTGCTTCTTTGGCAAGTCACCATTGTTGTATGTGGTTGTCTTTGGCCACCGCACCCCTGCTGGATGTGGGACTGCTAAAAACTAGGAAAATGACTTCTGTGACACTCCAGAGAGGCACTGAGTAAACGTGGTGGTCTACTTTTCTTACGGAATACCACATTGGATATCTGGTGTTATAAGCCTGGGGTCATTCAGAGTTTCACCAGTCTGATCATGAATAAATTTTCATGAAGAAGAGAGGCTTGATTAAATACTGGCCAGGACTATGGACACTGGCTAGGTCTGTACCTGAGACTCGGGATTCCCAGAGTATGTCTCAGAATTACATTTGTCAGGGTATTATAAAGGCAAAACTCACAAGGCTACTTACTTCCTACCTTCCTGCAATCAGAGGCAATTACACATCCTGATGTACCTCCTGCCTCCCTGTGATCAAGCACATATTCTATGCACCTTGGGGCAACCAAGCTTGTTTACAGAAGTAAAAACATACTATTACCTTACATAAGCAATCGTCCCCAACATTCCAGGAAATTATCTGTCCTTGGGCAAGTGAGCCTTACAGGTTAGAGGCATTTTTCTTGCTCTATATATCTCTAAAACATAATGATTTAAACTTAAACATTAACCATTTCACTGGTTAACAAACATCTTCTGACACATGGCACGCTGCATCTATTTTCTTCTTTCAAATTCTGGATCCCATGGAGGCTTTGCGTTTTGAAGTTTTTGGGATCAGAGCAGATCTGAATGACTATAATAAGATGCTCTTGGATGAAGATGTGTAGGTGGATCTTTCTGTTCCACCTGCCAGTTCCCAAATAACCACATGGAGACTTCTTATTAATTAGGACAGCTTGGCTGATAGCTTAGTCTTATTTCTAACTAGCTCTATAACTTAAATTAACCCATTTCTTTTTAATTCACTTCTTTTACGTGGCTTAGTTACCTTTACTTTGTAAGGCCTATGCTGTTTGCTGTGCCTCCTTGGCATCTCCTTGCAACTCTGGCCTTTTTCTTCCCAGCATTCTCTCTGCCCAGAAAATCCTGCCTAGCTATTGAACATTTGGCTTCTTATTAAACCAATCAGAGTAACACTTCTTCACAGTGTACAAAAAGATTATTCCACAACATTTCCCCCTTTTGTCTAAATAAAAAAGAAAGGCTTCAATTATAACTTAGTAAAACAATATACAATAAGAACAATTATCAGGTAAGAATTACATTTACAATGTCCAGTCCATTTGTATTTGGCATATTTGAGGGAAATACTCCATTATTTATTCTATCTTGATGAGTCTAAAGTTCTGCACCTAATTTACCTTCTATCATAATTAAGAAAAACTGCAACTATAACTACCTAGTCTTCAACTCCATCAAAGACCCCAGAAGAGTATAATATTACCTGAGCCAACTGGAAGTACATTGTAAAAGCACTTCCAAACCTATAGAAATGATAGACATCTGGCTTCCTGGACAGTCACCCAAGATTCCTCTGCAACACTGAGGCATCCATCTTCAGCTTACAGGCATAGAACATCTGACAGACTTTTCTGAGAAGCAGCAAATATTTGAAGGACTGTCCTGTCCAGTCTTGGCAAGGTTCTGTAGTCACTTTTCTTTGTGTCCTGTTTGTCCAGTTTGGACACACTGCCAGCAGTCGAGGCAAGGGCAGTTTCTTGCTCAAATGGCTAGCTTTTGCCACAAAGAAAGTAAACTCCATATGGAGAATCTTTGATGCCCATCATCCTTTTCTGAAGTAGATTATTGCCACCAGGAGTAGATGTGTCTCATTGTCATGAAAAGCCCTATAACAAAACATCTTAAATGCCACATTCTGCAGGTCTTCAAAGTGTTTGAAGACCATCTATATATCTAAAATATGTCTCTGTTTGACCTTGAAAACATAGCTAACATGACTACAAGTTTGCATATTATAGGTGACTAACTACTCACCTGCATTTCTTGAATGCAGAATGAACCCTAGTTTGTAACAATAACATTCAAGGACTAGAAAGTTACATTACCTTGTTAAATGAGCCTCATAGGTACAATACCTTAAACAAGAGTAGAAGATTTCTAACAAAAAAGAAATAACCTTAAATTTGTATCAAAATAGAAAAATCCATACCAGTGTAAAATATTTAAGACTAGGAGTTTTTTGTTTTTTTTTTTTTAGTTTAAAAGTAGATCCAATAATCTATTTATTTTATCATTTCTATATCCCCCCTTTTTCTTTTCAGGACGAAATCCTTGAATCTTTTCTCTTCTGTTCAGCTTTTGTCCTGACCATTACCAATGACAACTTGTAACCAACTCCCTAAATGATGACAAATATCCATAATCCATTGAATGTCCAAAAACTGCCCACCCCACCTCTTGGGAATATAGGAAGCATGTTCTCTGGATTGCCTTCTGCTGTCTGGGGGGCAATGGCATCTCTAGGGGACTCTGAAAATACCAAGGTGAAGGTCAAGTCTTGGAACAGCAAGCTATATCATTTGTTGCCAGTCTCTGTGTAATGTAAGTTTAGGGCTTGTCTGCAGTCCTGGCTGGAATAGTGTATGAGGCAGAACCATCTCAGCAAGCTGCCTTGAAATTGTCCTGAGTAGTTTGTAGTGCAAAGCTGACCTTTGAATGGTATTTGTCAGCTTAGTTGTATTACCACAATCCAGATTTTTCTGTGTCAGAGTTAAAAACCTTTCCTTTTATTTAGACAAAAAGGAGGAAATGTGTGATATTTTGATTGCATTCTAATGCTCCCAAGAATGTCAATAAAGATTGTTTTGAATCAGAGGGTGGAACTAGCTACTGGCTGTCCAAAATTAACAGATAGACACAGGAAGTAGGGTGGGACTGAGAGAGGGTCTGGGCCCTTTTGGGATAGATGAACAAGAACAAGAGGAGATCACTGGTCACTTCTCTGCCATTTCTCTGACCATTCAGGTTTTTACCCTAATGTCTCACTCCTGAGTCATGCTAATTTTTCAGGCAGCTTCTCTATGCCCTCTTGAGAACTCTATCATGTGGATAAGAGATGCCCATCCACTGGTCCTAGGCACCTCTCTGACAAGTAGCTTTCTCTTTGGAGACATCTCAGATTCAGACTCTGTTACCACATCACTTACCCCTTTGCAGGAAGATAAGGCTCAAACTGGTTACCAAGGCATGCACGTAACATACTTACTTATGAGCCCACCTGGAGTCTACCTGAAAGCCTAGCAACAGGCACTGTCAGAGATAATGCACATAATGTCACCTGATCAGGACGCAGCCTGGGTGTTGGGAAGGGAATATATAAAACTTTCCTCAATACTGAAAAAATGAGTCTACTGTTTACCTTTCAACTGACTCTCAGTGTCTGTGTCATTGACACCATACCTTCTCACCCCCTCCCCCAAGGGCACTGTTAGGACCCAACAACATCCCTTCCCTTCCCCATATCTCCATTCCTAATGACCCTATTTCCTAAGTCTCTCCCAACTCCTTCTTGCTCTCCTAGAAGCTCTTTACATCTTCCTTCCTGCCTTCTCTGTGTCTTGTTCACTCTTGGAGCTTGTTCTATCTCTAACCATGGACTCTTCACATTCAGAATCATCTCATGGCCCCTCATCTGCCTTCTTTAATCTATTTCCTCCTTGGAATTGGAGATCCCTTTAAAGCCCCACTGTCTTACTGCCAACTGTCCTCAATACAAACTAGAAAATCAGTCTTGATGGCCAGAAAATGGCACACTTGCTTTACAAATTCTCACAGATTATGATAACTTCTATTATGGAGTACCCACCAGAGAAGACCACTCAAACACAATCTATAGGTAATTGAAATTCTTAGCTCTTGTTGACTGGGACTACACTTGGGTATTGGGGATCTAAGTGTAGTGTGGCGTGTTTAGAGTAAGGGGTTTTTGTAAGGCAAAAAACACATCCCCTGGTGTCTCATTGATATCTCCAGGAAAAGGTCTTGCATAAGCAAGCAGTTTAACAGAAGCTAAGATAAGCAGTTAGCTGAAGGGTGAGATTTTGCACAAGCAGGCAGTTTAACAGACACTGAGTTAGCTGGGGCATCTCTACCTTGGGTTCCTAGAATAGAATCAGGTAATTTTCCATGAGGCTTCCCATCAAGGAGGTCAAATTGTAGTCAAACCTAAAATGGCCTCCATAAGAATACAAGGTGGTGGAACCTCTACAATGTCTTGCCCTGTCACACTTCTGCCACTGCACAGCAAATAATCCAAAAACCCTCTTATCTCTAAGCTTTCCGTACTTTCCACTCTCACAAATCTTGTATCTCTGTGCATTCTTTGCTCTTCATTTTCCGTAGTCTCTCCCTCCAGTCATTACAGTCTTACAGAGATTCAAATGTCTATTGGGTAGAGATGATATTGGGATATTGTCAGATGCTGTTATACTCTACTAAAAAGCTGACTCTGGAGTTGGGATTTGGCCTTCTCTAGACCCAATCATGTTTATTTAAAAGTTTTCTCCATGTGGGACTGGACTGAACCTAAGAAGGGGTCAAAGCGTAGCTAAAGCCCTGGACTTTCTCATCCTGAGAGTGGCAGGAGTTTGGCTGCTCCCAAACTTGCTCAGGCACCAACAGACACCAGTAGTTAGGCTTCCCTAAGCACAGATGTGGCCCAGTGTATGTAGCAACTGATAAGTTCATATGTCTCCAAGGCTACAGGGATTGGTTGCTGCTTATCTGACTACTGAACCATCCCAAGCTGGACTTCCTTTCTTTTCTATATGACCTTATAAGGTTCCTTCCCCTGACCCCTGCTGCTCCCAGGCATGCAAATGAAGCCCCTTCCATGGTCTTGATCCAACCAATGACATACCACCACATGGATCCAACTGGCCCCTGTTCCTTCCAAATAAGAGATTTGTCCACCAATACAGCCTCCCAGGTATTCCTTCCTGTTGTACTTCCTATGGCTCAGGATCCTCCTTCAGCTCCGGCCATGCTCAGCCCTGTCGTGTGTGTGTGTGTGTGTGTGTGTGTGTGTGTGTGTGTGTGTGTGTGTGTCCTAGTCAGGCTATTGTGCAATAGTCCTACCATATGAACACAAAGCAAGACTCCAAAGTCTCTATCCTGGGTCCAGGATGGCCACCTGCCTCTGGCAGGGAGAAGGAGAAAAAAAGCAGAACAACCCAGAAAAAAAAAAACAAAAACAAGGCACTTTGTGCTTGAGAACACCTAAGAGATAAACCATTTCCAGTAAAGGTTACAAATGGCACAGTGTAACCACATATTTTTAGCTCTCTGAATGCTTTCTCTTTTTTCCTTGTTTCTATTTACTATCTTTGAGTTGAAATGTAAACTTTTCTTCATCTCAGGGTCTATAGAATCATTGGGTGTGGCTTAAGAACATCTGCCCCTTCAAGGTCATGAATATTTTGATGCTTTTGTTGAAACCTAAACTTTCCTATCTCATAATTTGTAAGCCCATTAGGGTAAAATCTAAAAAAAAAAAGTCTGTAAAGTCCCAAGCAGAAAAGAGTTAGCTTAAAACTTGTAACAAAAGGGGTTAGTAGTTAAAAACCTGTATATAGGTAGTCTTAATTTGCTACAGATTGCCATATATGTAACTTGGGTTAACTCTTATATAGGAAAATGCATTTTTGTTCTTTTTTTTTTTGTTTGTTTTTTGTTTTTTGTTTTTTTTGTTTTTTTTTTTTTTTTTTGGTTTTTCGAGACAGGGTTTCTCTGTGTAGCTTTGCGCCTTTCCTGGAACTCGCTTTGGAGACCAGGCTGGCCTTGAACTCACAGAGATCTGCCTGCCTCTGCCTCCCGAGTGCTGGGATTAAAGGTGTGCGCCCCACCGCCCGGCCTTTGTTCTGTTTTGTCTTGTTTTGTTGTTGAGTTTTTCTTGTTGTTGTTGTTTGGTTTTTTTTTTTCTTTGTTGTTTTTTTTTTTTAGAAAAAGGGGTGTGGTCTTGGTAGGCCCATCTTGGAATAAATAGAAATCATGTGGCTTGACACCATCTTAGCTGATGGCTTCATTGGGATGTAAAACAACCACGTGGCTGGCAACCATCCTTACTAAGGTTAAAGAGAGTGCATACCATGTGACTGACTGTTGTGGGTACAAGGATCTGAAACAACCCAGGCAGACATGAGAGGTCACTCAAAGCAAGATTTATTACTGGGTCAGCAAACTGACACATGTAGAGAATGTAGTCCAACCAACCAGATTCATTTGTTCTTTTTGTTGTTAGGAACAGTCATACTGTTTTGGAGAACTAAAGATCCATAGTAGACTATTCCTATTGTTTAATAGCAATAGAAGATTGGTCAGCTATTGGAAGGTCTCCAGTTGCCCCTGGGCCTAGGAACTTGAATTTCATTTCACCTCACAGGTAAAATGGAGTCTGAAGTTAAAATGGCAGTACTTAGGACAAGGTGATTTTTACCTGTTCCCAAAATGACCTCACCATCATCTTAATTAAGGTCACCTTAATTAAGGAATCCAACTATGACTTCATCCATTAAACAACCTCTCCTAGTGAGCCCTCTGCTTATCGTTGTATCTCTTTTTTTAGACTATGGAGGCAACAGCAGGCCTCCAGGATATTTTGGATTAGGATGGATTTTTATAGGATGATTTTTGTCCTGAGACTTAAGAAACAACAGATGAGGGCAAAACCATGAACAAGGTATAGAAAATAGAGCTTAAAACAATGTATGTTTGAATAAGGTTTATAAATTTCTAAAGGTATAATAGTCTACTCAGGTTAACAGAAACTAACTTAGATAACTACTCATGTCTTTGTTGTGTTCAACACCAGGCTTCTAAAAAGAAATTAGATAAGGAACAACATATGTTTGATGAATAAGTTTTATGTGTTCCTGCAGTCTATTTAGGCTAGTGAAAATGGACTTGAAGATGCATATCTATCCTCTTTGTCTTCGCTAACTCTGTTAAGCTTTAACTATTTGGATAAACTGAATCCTGCAAGAAATGGATATTCTGTAAAGGCACACCATGTTAAGACTAGAAATTTACTTTTTACTATTCCTTTATTTAAAAGAACTTCATTTCAGTGATTGCTCTTAGTAATCAAACACCTACATCTCATAGAAAAGAAAATGTTTCAGTTGTTTTTTTTTTTAAGTTTCTGTAAGTTGTAATAATTCTGAGGGGGTGATTGAAAGTTTAGGAATGCAACTTAAGAAGGAAGTGATTTTATATATGTGAAAATGAGGACTAAAGATATTAAGATGTCAAAGTTCAAAATTTAATGTTACTCAATAGAATTCCGGTAAGTTATTATTCTAGTGTTGGTAATAGAAATACTATCCTAGTCATAGACTCAATTTTTAAATTTCCTTTGGTTGTTTTCTAAATATAGACTTTAAAGTGCTTCTCACTGTACTGAAAACATCTCTGTCCAATTTATAGCCCTCTGGACAGTGTCAGGTCCCAAAGAAATCTGGGACAAATGGCTCACTGGTGTGCCTGTTAGCATGCTGGCAACCAGGCTCACTCAGCACCTGTGACTCTACTCTGCTCTTCTCACCCAGAACCCTACCCTAAACCTCTCCATTGCAGGGTCATCACTTCCCTTCCCTGGGCTTCTCATTCCTGTATAACCCCGCCATTCCAGCCATATGTTCTCTTGGTTCTCATTCTCTCTCTCTCTCTCTCTCTCTCTCTCTCTCTCTCTCTCTCTCTCTCTCTCTCTCCCCCCTCTCTCTCTCTCTCTCCTCACTCCTCTTTTCTCTTCCCCTCTCCCTCCCTACTATCTCTCATGGCCAAGTTCAGTATGCTGGCCCTATTCAGTCTAGTTATTTCTCTCCGTGCTCTGGATTCTCTCAGATGTCTCTGGCGTTATTTCCCCTCATATCTACAATAAAAATGTCCTCAACCACATCTTATTTCATAGATCTCTAAGGCATAGTAATTAAAATTTAAAGTGTAACTTTGTACATGTAAAGGCCATGTACTCCCTTTCATTCACAGAGCTGAGCAACCTGCCTGACTCCATTTTGAAGGCATTATGCTGTATGGTTAAAAATAAATTTTCTATTTACTGTCAGAGATGAGTTGCTGTTTTTGTCTGTTTCTGGGAACCTGACCTTCCCCAACCCATGACCACTTGTTTTTTGAGAAGACTCTTTCCCTCCTTAATCACTCTCCCTAATCACATGGTGACCACATGACGTTTTTTGAGATTTTTGTCTACAGTTCCTTATTGCCCAATTGTCTCTCTTTTGTAAACCTCCTTTGCAACTTCTTGTGATTTTATTCCTTAGAAGGGGCCCAAGAAATACACTGGGGCTGCTCTCTTTAACCCAACTTACAAGGTAGCCCATTGGCCAGCTCTTGGGCGCACTCCAATAAAAAATAAGCATGCTTCAAATTTGGTTCAAATTGTGGTAGTGATCTTATTGTCACAGGTGGGAAGGAGTACTCATGCTGTTATCCCAGCAATCTTTTGAGTCCTCACGCTCTTCTTCCCTTGCTTATATGTTTTGCTATGGCTCAAAGACATGATTCTACTCCAGCTATTCACAGACTCTTGTTAACTGATTTTTCTACAATGCAGATTTCAGGGCAGATTAAAACATACAATGGTCCTGCAGATATATTTAAAATTTGTATCTTTCGGTAAATTTTTTAAAATTTATGTAAGGTTCAGGGATTCACAACTTGGATCCATCTGTCACAGGTCAAATGGATTCAAGTTTCCCTTGCCTGATAAGCACTCCTGTCAGTCAACAGCTTAAGTTTTCTCCCCTACTGCCTATCCCTGGATGGACTCTTTCCTTCCCCTAGTCTTGAGAATCCTTTCCTCTAAGCACCGCCCTCCCCTCCCAACACATACACACACAACCAAGACCACAAAACAGGCCTAGAAATATGAGAGCCAAAGTTACACTTTAAATTTTAATTGCTATGCCTTAGAGATCCATGAAATAAAAATGCCTCTGATCTGCAAGCCCCTTGCCCAGGGACAGATAGTTCCTGAAATGCTGGAGGCTGCTGTTTATGGGTGATAACAAGTCACATGTTTTTCACTCCCCTCAACAAGTTTGTTTGACCCATCTGCACCAAATGTGCTTGATTACATGTAGACAGGAGGTTCACAGGCAGGAAATACATCAGCATACACACTTATTGCTGATTGGATGTAGGCTGGAGATATGTCAGGATGTATCCCTGCCCCTGATTGGATCTGATGGGAAATGCAATGAATTATGGATTTCCCTTCTTAAGCCACTAGAAACCATGACTTGGGGTCATTTCCTAGAAACCTAGGTATGGACTTGGCCAGTATTTAATTAAAGATTGCTTCAAATTTGGCTTTAAACAGTGGTAGTGGTCTTATTCTTGTTAGGTGAGATTAACAGAAGTTTTAAGTGTACTCCGAAGATAAAGTTTTTCTCCTAAGCTCCTTAAATTTACTTTCTGTCCCTTAACTACATCTCTCTCAGCAGCTATCAACCCAGCTGACAGAGCCCATCTAAGAATCAACCATAGCCCTGTAATTTCTTGAAAACACCTCACAAGCCCCAGGTCATTCTGCAGAGCCAGCAAACCCCAGATGTCCTGAAAGCTGACATGAACCGGTTCTGCCTTCGGGGGATGATTCCAAGGCTCTCCTGTGGTCCCCTGTATTAGTCAGGGTTCTCTAGAGTCACAGAACTCATGGAATGAATCTCTGTCTCTGTCTGTCTCTCTGTCTCTGTCTCTCTGTCTCTGCCATATATATATACATATATATATATATATATATATATATATATATATATATATATGGTCAAATTGACAGCCAAGAATAGCCATCACATCTCCTTGGGTCTCTAGTTCTTATCCCCACTTACCCCACTGGTATCTATTCTCATAATAATGTGATTGCTCCCTCTAATTTCAGGTTCTTACAGGTAGAATTATTCAACAGTCAGTAAAATAGATGCTTCTGGTGGAATTTCCTCAAGTTTCCTATCACTGCCTTCCAGCTCAAGCTCTTGCTTGGAACCAGCATTCCAGATGTCCCTCTTCTCAAACCCCCATCAGCAAGAAGTAGCCAGAGGACTCATCACTCCCTGTCATTAACAAAAGACTGGAGTGATATGTCCAAAACATCCCCTCCCCAAATGTCAGTACTAGTAACAGTTTCCTAAACAGAAGGATTTTGGACAGGTAAATAGAAGGATTGTTATCAGATAAACAAGCCTAAAAGTGGTTTCTGTTTACCAGAAAAGCAGATCTCCTAAGGTGGTTCCCATTTGGCAACCCTTATCCTCCAGGAGCCTCACTTAACCTTCTCTCAAAGGTCAGCTACCACAAGCAAGAGCAACTAGTTCCGAGTCATTCACCCACCTAACTCCCAATCACACATCTAACTCCCAGTCAATCACACATCTAACTCCCAGTCAATCACACACCTAGCTCCCAATCATATACCTAGCTCCCAATCAATCATACACCTAACTCTCAATCACACACCTAACTCCTAGTCAATCACACACCTAACTCCCAGTCAATCACATACCTAACTCCCAGTCAATCACACACCTAACTCCTAATCACACACCTAGCTCCCAGTTAATCACACACCTAGCACCTAGTCAATTATACACTGCTATGTTTATCTAAATGTTTATCTTATGGTTTTACCAATAAAGACTGGAGAGTCAGATGCTGGGGTGAAAACCTGCTAGTTCAGAGAGGCCAAGTTACAACCAGCTAACCTTCCTCCTTCACTGGCATCTGACAAAGAGAGTGTTTCTTTTCTGTTCCCAAACCAAAAGCACTGCCAAATTCAAAGTATCTCCCTTCTACTTCCTGTGAATTTCTCTATCCATCTTCCTGATTCCTTCTAATTCTCTATGGCTATTTCCTTCCAACTAGTTGTTGGCTCCACCTCCTGACCTCAGGTTTTTATTTGTTTGGCAGGGTCAGAAGTTCAGAAGGAATTGTTGAGGAAGACAAGGTCTCCATCCCAGCTGCTCTAGTATGGAGACTGAAGAAACAGGTTAAGACAAGGTCACAAGATGCAGTAACAGAACAAGGGTTTGTAACAAATGCAAACCCAAGTGTCAGGACGCCAAGTCACAGAGGGTGAATCTGACTAAGCAAAAACTAGTGAAAGAAATGAAATACTGACCACTCCTCATTAAAGTATAATTTAGCAAGATTAATGTGTGGTGTCTAACATCAGACATTATTTCTGGTGCCTGGATATAATAGCAAACATGACATCTGTCCTCATGGAACTTTTACATGTCTCTGTGTTATACATTTTATTTGTTATATTTTGTATATTGATAAAGAAAATACGAGCAGAAAATTTAAAACTCCAGGAAAAACCAGACCAAAGGTTCTCAACTTGTGGTCACAACCCTTTTGACTAATCTCCATCTCTAAAACTATTTACATATAATAATGCATAACAGTAGTAAAATTATAGCTATAAAGTAGCAACAAAAATAATTTTATAGCTGGGTGTCACCACAACATGAGAACTGTATTAAAGGGTAGCAGCATTAGGAAGGTTGGGAACCACTGGCCTAAATCATTTAAGCTGTGACAAGTGTCATGAAAGAACATGTCTAGGATCATTTACCAAATAATCCCTAAGACCATCAACAGAACAGATATTAAGAGAAGTATTGGCCAGGCGGCAGTGGTGCCTTTAATCCCAGCACTCAGGAGGCGGAAACAGGTGGGTCTCTGTGAGTTCGAGGCCAGCCTGGTCTACAGAGTGAGATCCAGGACAGCCACAAAAACTACACGGAGAAACCCTGTCTCAAAAAACCAAAGAGAGAGAGAGAGAGAGAGAGAGAGAGAGAGAGAGAGAGAGAGAGAGAGAGAGAAGTATTGATGTGTCAATACAATGGGAGAGTTTTCTCTATTATGTTATCTATAGCATCTTAATTTTTCCACAGTGAGACTATTAGTTGACTTATGAGATCAACTTTTAAAATGAATACTCAAGAGTTAGTCCTATTAACATTTCAGACCATAATGATAAAGCTGAAAGTTCTTTTGCCAAGGGAAAGATAGACAGGCATCAACAGTCCTATGAGATGCTTTGTGAAGAGTGACAGGGAGATTTTCAGCCATGTTTGGATGTCTGTATCCTGACTGGAATAATTTCACAAAAACAGTCACCTCTATTCCTGGAAGCATGAGAAAGCACACTTTGTTATTTTTAACTTACTCCCCCTTCTCACAATTTAAGAGGAAAAACAATGTCTTCAGTGAGGGAGCCATCGCTAGGCACCTGTGGTCAGAGACAATTTGGCAGATGCGTCACACACGGGCAGCAGGAAATGCTCGAAAACCCACAGTATCTGTTCTGGAGAAATGACTGGATCTCTGCAGAATGGGGATCTTTATATTTCAAGTTTCCTTGATCAAATCCGTAACCAACTATTGATTGCCATAAAACCAGCTGTGGAAATAGGTCATTAACACATATTAAAATCACTTCAACAAAGCATTCTCACTACAGCCCTGAGCCTAGACAAAGCCCAAATGCCCCTGGACCATATTACTTTCAGGCAAGCCTTCCACGCTAATTCATGACAGTGAGGAGTCAAGTGCAGGGTATGAGGACTGCCTCATCATTTCCTTAAAACATTCAGTCTGCTGTGAACAACACAGGACATCTGAAGGGAGAGCATGAAGACTGTTCAAAAGCAGGAAGATTCAAAAGCAGGAAGACACATCTACCAACCTCTTAAATACTTCCACATCCTCTACACCACACAAAAGCAGAAGTGATATTATGTGTCCACTCTGTTAATGAATATGTACATTTCTAGAGGGAAAAATGAGTATAAACCACAACATATAATATAATGTGTGTGTGTGTGTGTGTGTGTGTGTGTGTGTGTATGTGTGTGTGTGTGTGTGTGTGTGTGGTGTGTATTGGGGGTGAAGGCTGAGGAAAATTAACTTTTAACCAAAAGTGTTAAACTGGTTTCTCAAACCCAAGTTTCAATAAACTGTAAATTAATTTTTTTCCCACGACTCTCTCTTATTTCCTGTTTTGTAGACTAGAACCTCAGTTTCTTAAATTATTCGGAATAGCATTTATTGATAGTCATTAGAGGCAGGCAGCTCTTGCTCTTTTCCCAGGCTTCCTTTTCTTTCTTCCAGAGGAAAAACAAAAGCAACAAGGCGAGCTCATTCAGAATGGGAGGTTCCCATCATGCCACGCTGATGTAAACGCCGGGAGCAAACTGATTGGCTGCCTCGGAACTGGCCATGCTCTGTTCACACATGGAGCAGCAATCAAGAGACTAAATCACACCAGACCCTGAGCTGTCTCCACAAAGGCAACCATAGGCAGCATTCAAGAGCTGACAAAGCATCCTGAAAGATGGAAGAAAGGAGCCCCTGTGGCTGCTGGGGGGGAGGCTTCCGAGTTTTCTAGCCAGCCTGCACATTGTGCAGACCACTGAGGGAGTATTGCTGATGCAATTCCATCCCAAGCTCACATTTGGAAGAAGCTGCCTGTTCACGATCAGGAAGGGAGAGGAGAGTGTCACCGTAAGAACAAACAAGGAAAGACAAACTAATTAAGAAATAAAATGCAGTTTATGTGGTAACACCAGGACTGATGTTAGCTGCTCCAGTTAAGTTACCCAGTGAGCTCAGCTGATCATTCCTGTCGATGCAAAACCCACAGCTGTTATCTTAAAGGGAATCAGAGACAGTTTATTCTGAAATCATTTTGAGTGATTGTGGCCCAGAAACCCAGATCTCAAATTTCATGTTCCAACATGGAAGCAGTTTTACGAAGTTGTTAGAGTTTTACAGAACAAAGAAAGTCATAAGTCAAGGCAAGTTTATAATTCATTGATGAGACATCAGAGAGGGAGGTTACAGCAAAACAGAGAAAGTTTTTTATAGGACCCAAATGCTTTCTGATGCTACTCACTGCCTTTGGATTGGTGGAAGGCAGTAGTCTGCTAAATCAATAGATGCTAAGGTTTCTAGCTGTTAGTCACAAGATGTTAGTTTTGACACAGAGATGGGCAAGGAATGGCTGTTCCAGATGGCTGGAACTAGCCCAGGCCAACCAAAGTGATTAGCCTCTGGACCTGCAATATTCTGTTCTCTTCACAGTATTGAAATTCTAATCAGGCAATCAGTCTCTGCAGACACAGCTTCTTTTCAGGAGTTTTCATTCACATCCCCAAGCAGGAGCTGTGTGAATTGCCTGTGCTTTGCATGCTGTTTGTTTTCAACATAAGCATCAAATGAGCCCTTCCTTCCTTCCCTCTCCCTCCCTTTCTTCTCTCTTTCCTTCCATTCAACTATTTTGTTTATTTATTGATTGAGTATTTTGAGATAGGATGCCCATGAGTAGCCCAGGCTGGCCTCAAAAATTGCAATTTTTCTGCCTCAACTTCCTGGATTCTGGGATCACAGGCTTATACCACCATGCTTGGCAGTCATTTATTTTTCTCCTTTAATAGTTTTTTTTTTTTTTTTTTTTTGAACACTTATTTATTTATTGGTGGAAAGCATGTCAGTGAGTACATGTGGAGGTCAAAGGACAACTTTGCTGGAGCTGGTTTTCTCCTTCCACCATGTGGGTTCTAGGGATGCAATGCAGATCCTTGGAACTGATGCCAAGCACCTTTACTCACTGATCCATCACAGTCACTTCTGGACACTGCAAAGGACTTTTGCTTGGAAACTTTTTTTTAAGTTATAGCAATAATGAAAGATCATCATTCATATATATTATATTATATGCATATATATATATATACATATAATATATACCTACTGCTGCAAATCAGTTCTTCCTTGACATAAATGGTTAATAAATACTTATCAGTTATATAAAATCATGTTGCTAGTGATCTCATAACTGGATTATGCTATAAGAAACAAACCGGCTTTGTCATGTAGACCTGAGATGACAGGCATTTATCTTTGTTCCAATCAACCTTATCTAGGAATTTGGCCACCTGACTTTTCCTTTTGTTCCCCCTCCCTTTTCTCCTCCTTCTTTGTGTGTGTGTGTATGTGTGTGTGTGTGTGTGTGTGTGTGTGTGTGTGTGTGTGTGTGTGTATGCTAAGTACTGCACCCAGGCTCTCACAAACACTATACAAGTGCTCTATACCCCCAGCCAACCTTCCCTTTTAAGACTTCAACAATACGAAATCTTATCTTTCTGATGATGTCAGACATTTTATAAAAGACCAACAATACAGAATTCTATCAGCTCTTTAAATAGGGACTTGCTTACTCCCAATCTGATAGCATAGTATACAAATGCCAATTTCCTTCTGAGCAAGTTGGAGCCTACTAACATTTGAATGAAGATATATAGAGTTTAGAATTGCTTTAACGTGGGGAGAAAACCTAAGAAATTGGTTCGTCCATGCAGAATTTACTATATTTGTTTAATAATACTGATTTGTTCTTCAACAGTATTTACTTTTATGCCAGATGTTATTTTATAAATGGGGTCTTGTGGTTCAGTGGCTAAAATATAGTAGAAGCAGGACTAGGCACATAGCTCTGTGGTAGAGCACTTGTCTAGTGTGCACAGGGCTCTGGGTAGAATAACAACAAAAGGAAAACCATAAAAACAAAGGAAAGTTTCTGAAGGTAAGACTTGAACCCTGAACCCTTGTCACTCAAATCCAGAAAGTAGATTTGTTTTATGTGTATGAGCGTTTCAGTTAAACATCTATCTGTGCTCCACATATGTACCTGCTATCTGCAGAGTGCAAAAGAGGTCATCAGATCCCATGGAACTAGAGTTACAGATGGTTGTGAGCAGCCATATTGGGTGCTAGCAAACAAACTTCGATCCTCCAAAAGAGCAGCCAGTGGTCTTAACTGCTGAGCCCTCTCGCCAACCAAGAAGTTATGTTCTTAATTCTAAGACTAGTCAGTCTTGTGTGTTTAGTGTGTCTGAAATCATCTTTCAATTCCATTCAAGGAGTTTTGACAGTTTTGGATATTCCTTTATAATTTAAACTTACGAAAAGAAACACGAACATTAAGCATATCGTCATGAAATGGTCTGTCATTTCAGCTACCTAGGAAGTCCAAATGGTTGCTATGATAAGAATTAAAGCAAAAAGAATCAGCTGTGTGATTCCAAGGTGTAGCAGTAGCAGGCTCCAGTACACAAATCGCCTTTCTCCATCATGGTAGACCAAGTCTATGGTAATCTGGGTTTGTCTAAGAGAGGGCCTTGAAATACTAAAACTAAATTAAGCGTGGTAGCACATGTCTATAATCCCAGTGCTTGGGAGTCTGGATTAAGGAGATCACTGCAAATTTAAGACTAGCTTCAGTTCCAGACTAGTCTACACTGTAGGTAGACATTGTCTCATTTGAAAAAAAAAAAGAAAGAAAAAAAGTCAGATTATGCTCTGGGATTATGGAAATGTTTCAGTAAATAAAGCGTTTGCTGTGAAATCATGTGGAGACCTGAGTTTGGATGCCTAGAATCTGAATGAAGCCAGACTTGGTCATGTATGTCTGCAATCCTGGTGATAGGAGGCAGAGACAGGAAAATTCACAGCTAACCTGGCTTACACAGACGTGAACAGGGGGATCCTGTTTCTAAGCAGGTAAGAAGACAAGAACCAAGACCCAAGGTTGTCCTCTGACCTTCTCAACATGGAGCACACATGCCCAC
This sequence comes from Peromyscus leucopus, assembly GCF_004664715.2. Classification (NCBI taxonomy): domain Eukaryota; kingdom Metazoa; phylum Chordata; class Mammalia; order Rodentia; family Cricetidae; genus Peromyscus; species Peromyscus leucopus. Next base: position 20,640,366 of record NC_051085.1, on the reverse strand, counting down.
AGTCTCTCACACACAAACATGCATTTTACACACAATACTTAATGTACATATATATATATATATATATATATATTTTAATTAATCACTAGTTTGAGACAGCCTATCTCACATTCTATCTCTTTTGTAAAATGTCCTACTTATCTTCATGTGGGATACATTTCTGTTTGAAGGCCATCAGACCACCAAAGAAGGTAGGCTATATATTCAGGTTTGGCATATTGATAAAGATGATAGGTAAGAAATAAGGTAAGTTAAGAACAAACTAGAATGGTTTTTCAAGCAGTACAGAATATAATTTTAAGTACTGCAATTTCGAAATTACATACAGTTTAACTGGATTGAGTTAAATGGCTTTAATTTCCATGATTTTTTGAAAGAGCAGGAAAATAACATAATAATGGTAGAAGTAGAAGCTAAACTGCAGGCAGTGATCAACTCTAATTCCAGAAGAGTGTGTGTGACACCATCATTTGATTAAATGTACAGCTAAATGGTCTGGGCATAAGAGGTCTAGGATTGGGCGTGGGGAGCTAATCAGGACACATAATCTGTATTTATCTTTCTATCACATGACCTAATATAATCATCAGGTGCAAACAATCTTCTAGTTTACGCATAAAATTGAAATGAATATTCTAGTTCAATCCAGGCTAGTCTCATCTCTTAATTGTTCTTAGAAATCACGGTTAGTATCAAATGCTTGATTCCAATAATTGGCATTGTTATCTCCAATCATATGGTTGAAAGTCTTCAAAAAATGGTAACAGTTTAGACAAGAGAGATAACTCAGCTCAATAGTTAAGAGCACTGGCTGCTCTTCCAGAGGACACAGGTTCAATTCTCAGCACCACATGGCAGCTCACAAGTATCTGTAACTCCACTTCCAGAGGATTTGATTCCCTTTTCTGGCCTTTTGGGAACTGCATGCTTGTGATGCACACACATCCATGAGGGCAAAACACCCATAAACATGAAAGAAAAACAAATGAAATTGCAAACACAAACAATAACCATCATTGTTTGATAAAGTATATCAATATCACAAGCTTTGCATGTGAAGTTATAACAATGATATGGAATATTGTATTGCTAGCGAGTATCAAGTCTTAAACATTTTTGTAGCTTTTAATCTATTAATTTTCATCTCTCAAAATTAATGTTAGGAAAATGATTAAAATACGCTAGATGGCTGACATTTAAGAACATCTCATACAACATTAGGTATAGAAGAAAATGTTAGAAATGACCTCGATTTCTAGGTGCCTTGACTCTGGTGCCAATCACTACCCACATTTCAAGGACATTCACTATCCCTCAAGACATCGTGACTTCTTTTCCCAGCCTAGTCAGCTAGGTCCTTCGTAAGTCCCTGTATCTCCAGCTGTGCCTAAGTCAGCTCCTCTCCAGATTCCCACAGCAACTCGGATTTGCACCTCTCTCCTCAAAATAACTTGCTGTGCAATCTGTTTTCAATCTCCAATCCCTCAGATGCCTTCCCTTCAGCTATGATTTGAACATGGCTCGTCCCTTTCAAAGTCAACTTGAGATTGCCATTGCAACTCATGAGGAGAACCTCTAAGAGGCATTTGATGTCTTTCTCATGCTACTGAGCTATCTATTTCCACAGTGATTTCTCACTCTGTAAATTGTGGATTACTGACCAGAAGGCCATTCGTAGGAAGGCCAACCCTCATGGATTGGTTCTTCCAATGCATCTCTAGCTCTTCTCCGTTCAGCCGCGTGTGACACAGCAGCAGCGGATCCTGAGTATCAGCCAATCAGATTCGGCTACCTATCCTGGAACTTCTACTTTGACAATGATGATCAAAAATACAAAATGAAACAAACAAGAGACTCGACCTTTATGAATTACCCAACCTCGGGTATTTTGTTAAAACAATAGAAAGTGGACTATGAAGGTACTCCCTCCACACTATTTACAAAGGAACAAATCGAAACCCATTTCTCAACCCTAAAGCTGCCATTACTCAAGGAAGAGGGACTTGACCCTAGGAATCTGTACAGTGTTGGCTGTTCCTGATCTAGAAGTTAAGGAACCCTCTGCCTGAGGCAGAAGCCTCAATAGGGAGATGGGTACAAGTCATAATATATGAACCGTTGTGGGGACATGTAACCTTATCTAAACTATGAGGTGGCCCTCTTTGTTCTCCATAGTGAACCATGAAAAACCAAATTCCACTTCCTCAGGGTCATCAATAGGAGCTAGAGTTCCTCTCCTCCAAAGTAAGCAGCTTGTTCTAGTGTGAGCTCCTACTCTGATATACTTTCTTTCTTATAGTCAGTTTTAAGAAAATTGCAGAAATGGGATTAGACAAAAGGGACATAATATAATAATAAATTGGAAAAACTTAGCAAGACCTCCTTCAGATCATCCCTGTGATCTGTGTCTTTGGAGATAAGAGCTCTCCTCTGAGTGTAGAGAGGGGACTTCTGGTGTGAAGTTTTGTGACTTTTCATCTTCCCTGCATTCGGGAGGAACAAAGGTGAAGATGACCGTGGCCTCCAGGCTTCTGTTGTTTTCTCCACATGAAGTATAGAGGGTAGCATGTCCTAAACCATAACAACATTTTAAAATAAAGCTGTGAGGGGAAAAAAACTCTTATAAATGTATATGAAGTTCAGTTGATCTGTAACTTGTCAACTGGGCTAGCCTGAACTATTTTCCTGGTCATCCTTTTTTCCTGTAGGTCTCCTATGAGGGTATGGCACTCCGGTGGCTCTTGTGCAGACGGAAGGACAGCAATGACATAATGTCTCCTACCAGTTCATGCAGGGTTGCTGCTCTGCTGGCTCACCTCATTGGAACAGATCTACAGTCCAGTTCACAGCTGGCTGTTCCACTGTCTCTAGATCCTGTTCAGCTTCTCCAGTCCCTGGGACCGGCATGCATTTTGCTTTATGATTTTATATATATATATATATATATATCAGCTTTTCCTGCAGGACTTCTCTACCATTGAGCTTGGGCTTGGGGGCAGCACTAGCTGACCTGAATTTATCTGTCCTTGCCTAAACTCATGGTTGGGGTATTCATCATTTTCTATTACTTCTAATTTTACATTCACTTGTGGACATCAGCACAAATACAGAAGCATCCGCCTCACATGGAGATTGCTGAACAGAATTCCAAAAATCAAAGCAGTATAGTTTCTTTGATTTACCAAAATAGGTACAGGAGAATACAGACATAGAGGTGGATGGAATGATAGATGTCTCAGTCCTTCTACATTTTTGTGTAGAACTGTGAACACCATAATGAACTGAAACCATTATTGATTTTTTTAGAACTTTTTATTGATTCTTTGTGGATTTCACATCATGCATCCTAATCCCATTCATCTCCCCATCCCTTTGTATCCACCCTCTGCCCTTGCAACCTGCCTCCCAAAATAAAATATAATTTAAAAAATATATATATCTCATTGTGGAAGCTGTAGTGTGACCCAGTGAGCCACACAGTGTACCCTTTAGTCTATACATCTTTACCTGCAAGTGTTCATTGCAATGAGTCATTGGTTTTGTTCAATGTGCTGACTTCTGCTACACTACCAATACTGGGCCCTCACTGGGCTTCCACTTGTGTATCCTGTTGTTGCCTTTTGTTACGGAGATCCTGCAGCTTTGGATCTCAGGCTTACACACACACAAGATCTGTGTACATGTATGCACACACATGAGCATGTAGACACAAAGGAGATTCACAGTTTCTTCCACTTGCCCAGGGCAAGCAGCACCAGGTGATGCACAGGTGTCCTTCACTCACCTGAACCTCCATTACCAATTTTTGAAGTGGTACATAAATTATTCCTATAGTCTGTGAGTGTATTGGTTACTCCACTGCTGTGATAAGATACTACAACCCAAAGTAACTTATGAAAGAAAAATTTTACTTCGTTTTTCAAGAGCGTGAGTCTGTAATGGGAGGGGAGGCATGGCAACAGGAAGCTGCGGGATAAATCTGCAACCACAGTCACGAAGCAGAAAGAGTACTAGAAAGGTGAGGATATGAACTCACAGAGCCCACCCTGGTGATGTACTTCCTCCCCCAAGGCTGCACCTCCTCATAACCTCTCCAAAGAGTGCTGTCAGCTGAGGACTAAATGTTCAAATACATGAAGTTGAGAAGAGATTTCTCATTTGATCCAACACTGTGACATTAATATCCTAAGGATCCAAATCATGACATGGATTTTTCTTATTACCACTTTTAACAAACAGTAAGCAACTAGTCAAAATTATAAAAATATACTGTTCATTATTAGGTAGCACATGGGTTGCTCATTTCTGCTGGTAAACCAAAATTCAGTAGAGTAATTAGAGTATTCTAATTTATGTGTCAATGAGTCAAGTGGAAGTCAGCTTTGTCCCAGGTTGGTCCTGTCAGGGAGAAGTTTGCTGTATGTCTCTATCATCCCCTTGAAGATGCTGCCTATTCTGCTCTGCTAATTGCAAGCTGGTAGGTGTACTAGAAAGCAAGTGAGAACATGTTAGGCCCCAGGAAGAGTATCCCTTTTATTCAAGTCTCGTAGCAATGTCAACTCACAAAGTAAACTTGGAAGCAAGGATGGGAAACTGATTTCTAACTTACAATAAAGAATATTGATTCTGTCTCTATCCTACTTCCTAAAAGTCTTGGAATCTCCAAAGTAGTATGAAACTATCAAGGTGAAAGACCATCTTTTGTTATAGGTTTCTTTCCAACACAACTGAGTTCATGTCATTTATGACACTTGGAAAGTCTCAAAGGAAAGGAGCTGGTTAGAGGATTGGAAACTTTAGGCCTCTCATTCACCCCAGGGAAGAGAGAAGGACGACGGGTTGACCTTTCTTGCTGAAATTCCTGTAACTTAATAAGAAGTTACGAAGTCTTCATAGTTGCTGGGGAAAATGAAGTTCAGAGAGCCTTCCTGCTGGTGAGCATGTGCTGGAGCATGGCACATCTCAAGGAGCTGTTTCTCCTTCCCAGATTTCCCTGTACATTTTTACCATCTGCTTGTTTCTAAGTTGTATTGTTTTGTGATCTACTATTTCCTTCTCGTGTATGTTTTCAGTTCCAGTCAGCCTCCCAGTGAACATACTGAATGGAAAATTCCAAATGTTTCAGAAAATTCCAACTGTTACAGAAAATTCCAAATATTAAAATTCTAGAAAAAAAAATAGTAAATTTTAAATTTGTTTCCAACCTGAGTAATGATGAACTCCTATGTCACTTTGGATACAAAATATATAAATCATACCTCTGTCCAGTTTCTCCACCCTGTGTATACTTTTCATCCTTTGATCCTGAATTATGACCAATGAACCTAAAGTCAAGAACAGTGTAAAATGAAAACAAATTTATTTAGGAGCATAGACATTTCAGTTGGGGGGAGCTGTTCAACTATCTCTGAATCAGTATTCAGAAGAAGGCAAGAAACCAGTGAGAGATTTTGTGAGACATTAACTGTTGAGAAGGATCAAAACCAATATGACTGACAGACGATAAAGATGAGAATGTGTAGTAAGGAGGACAAGGTCCATAAAACAAGAGTCTGGTGACCTTTTGATGAGTGGCTTGAGCCTCTAGGCACAGTGTCAGTGCCTGTGGTCCAGGTGTCGAGACGACCAAAGTTCTTAGGCAGCAGCTAATGCTAAATAAATCTCCCATGTTTATGTTGCCTGACTCCATTTCAAAACCTCTTTCAATGGTGTTTAGTCATCACTTCCCCTTTCCTTTCACAGAAGCTGTTGATGCAACCACAGAGACACAGAATCATGCTGCATCATCCCAAGGAAGGTATGCACAATACAATAATGTATTTTGAGAGAAGACTGAGACTGCCTTCATATAGCTTTTCTTACAGAATAATCTTATAATGGTTCTGATATTATTATTCTAGTTTTTTATTATTATTGTGACTAATTTTTAGTTTGTCTAATTTATAAATAAAACTTAATTATATGGATAGGTGGATAGTAATAAACATAGTACATATTGGATTTTTTTTTTACTATCTGCAGTTCTGAGTATCATCTGGGGCCTTGGAATGTGGACACAGTGGATAAAGGGAGACCATTCTAAACGACACTACAGTCAGTAAACTATTTCTGTGAGCTCTGTGAGATTCTCTAGTAAACCTGAAGGTCTCAGTATGTGCTGGGTAAATAGCTCAGTGAGTAAAATACATCCTGTATAAGCACAAAGATCTGAGTGTAGAATTCCAGCACCTATGTGAAAAAACAAACAAACAAAAAACAAAACAAAATAAAACAGATATGGCAGTGTGTGTGTATAAGCCAGAGCAGGGGGGCAGAGACAGGCAGATTCCAGGGGGCTTACCAGTTTGTCATTCTAGCCAATGAGCTCAGGATCAGTGACAGACCCTCTCTCAAAAACATAAGGTGGAGTGATAGAAGAAAACAGATGTTGACCTCTCATCTGCACATTGACATTCACTGTATCTACATACACACGTGGGTATCACACACACACACACACACACACACACACACACACACACACCACAGAGTCCCTGACTTACAGCTGTTCTGTAGAACCAGTGATGTGGAACTGTGATGCATATTAAGAATAACAGCAGTTTCCTGGGCCCTAACCTCCTGTACCTACTGTCAAGTTCATGTTGTGTCTTCATTATTAGGTGATCACGGAGTGCCCAGCTAGTTTTGAAGAACTGAAAGGGGCTGAGAAAGAAAACCCAAGGCAGATCTCAGACATAAAGCACTAAGAGTGTTGTCAGAGCAGGAGGAGTGAGTTTTTCCAGTTTAGCAGTAAACTTGATTTATTAGGCAGGGAGAACTATGATGTTTCCAAGGAAAGAGGACAGAGTTGGGTCTAATCATGTGACTTATTGTGGCATCTCTTAAGGCTATAATAGTACCATGGAGTTTCAACTAATCACACATATTATAAATACATCCTATTGTGAGAGCATGTGAAAGTGAAAAGCGATTTTTATCTCCATTCCTTTTTTTATGGATACAGATTCTAAAAAACATTATTTATGGAAGTTGTAGATGAACACAAACTATTTATAGTGTAGAAATGCTAATTCATTCCTGAAATTCCTTTCAAATGGATTGCAAAAATCCCACCATGTTCTATCACCAAAAATACTTTTAATAATCATTACATGGCTTAAAAAAAAAAAGCTAGATCCACCTGGCTGATAGAAGAATTTGTTTCCCAGTCATTGAAGGTATTCTATTTTTCACCACTAAAGTTTTTTTTTTTTTGAGTTTGTATGTAATCATTTTTTTTAACCCAGTGATGTCAGAAAAACTTGAAATGGCACAGAATGGTTGGGAACATTGTCATGTTTTGGTAAAAACAGTAGAAAAAACACACCCAGAAAACCATCTTCATCTTTCTTGGGATATAAAGCCATCCTGTCTTAAAGATTTAATCACTGTCATCATGTAATTCTAGAGATAGGAAAAATGTTTGGGATTTTTATGAGGCCTTTTCACCTACATTCAGACAAGCTAAGATAATGCTATACATGCCAACGCCCACAACATTTCTGAAACTTCAGAGTAAGGCCACAGGTTCTTGTTCACCATTTTTGTCTCTGGAGAGAGAAGCCAGGACTGCCTACATACTATGTAAGCGCAGTACTACTGAGGTGCAGTCCCAACCTCACAGATTCTTACTACCGGCTTCACGAGAGGGAATTTCAAGTGATGGTCCCCACCTCAAAGAACTGCTTCATTTTCAACAAAGCCAGATGTCTGCGCCTTTCCTTCCCTTCCCTAAAAATAGTAGTTATAGCTCAGTATATAATTATAAATTCAGGATGCTTCAAAGAGAAATACAGTCAAAGGGAAACATTCCTTTAGTGACTGTGATAGTAAAAGAGGCACAGTAGGCCTGATTACGTGTGCTTTAAAATTCTGCACTCAAAAGCAGTGCCAAAAAAAAAAAAAAAATCCCCTATTGCTAAAGAGCATGTCTCTTTTGATCATAAGCACTTCATAAGAAGAAGCACCAGGAAAGGATGAGATTCTAAGGTCACTGTTGTTACATAAACACTTCTTACAGCAGTGCATTCTTTTATTATAATCCCCAGCTTTAATCAGTCTTAAAACTGCTGAGAATGTTGAAAACACTGTATGTGATTAATTTTGCATAAGATGGTATGCAAAACCACAACCACATGGACAAAGAAAGCTTTACAGTTCTTTAAATAAGATGCAGCTTAGCTGAGAGAGTGCACATCAAGCATGCATGAATGTGTATGTGTGTGTGTGGGGGGGGATCTTTGCAACTACCATGGCCAGCAGAGTAATGATCCACGAAGGTAGTGTGGTTCAACATGACTAAGTAGCTGGTGTTAGTTAAAACTTCAGGAGTCTGACCCCAAGTCATTTATTTAGGCATATTTAATCATAGCACAAATGGATAAAAAAATTCCTAGTAGTAATCCACTCAATCCTATATGCCCAATAAAGTTTATGACATGATTGCATTGAAACTTTTTGTAAAGTACCTGTGATGTCTCCCATAAAGACGGGTTCTATGGATTGCCAAACTCACAATAAGGATCTGGGGGGTGATCCAGTGTGGTCTTGCCACCCAGAGAGCCCAAAGGTCACTAGATTAGGATGCACACTCACTCCCAGCCTTCTGGGCAGAAAACAGATTATGCATCCCTCCCTTTGAAGAGACAACCCTGTGTGTTTAACATTCCTGGTTCCCCTAGTGCTTATTTCTGAGTACAAAAACCACTATCCCTGTACCTCCCACTCAAGAAGCCTTAGGTTAGATCCCCAGTCTTGTATTAAGCACAGTGTAATCATTACACTCAAGAGGTAGAAGTAGATCATCCTCCATTGGAGTCCAGCCTGGAATACATGAGACCTCATCTCAACAAAATGAAAGAAAAATAAGAGGGGAAAGGGGTACACTGTAAGGAAAGTGTTGCTTGGGTCATATTAATTCTAATTACTGGTCACTGAATTAAAATATGGGGGGGGGACATTTTCTTCTAGATGATTTCAATTCAGGAGCCAAAATGCATTTGAGAGGTTTTGAAAGGGAAAAGAAGCCATGATATGCAAGGTTTTCCATTTTAAAGGCTCAGAGAGAAAATGAACATGGCTATGGGAAAAGTGAAAGGAACAATTCCTGCAGATCCCGAACTTGGCCTCTGGGAGAACTGCGGTTTTCTGCATTGCATTTACAGCAGCTAATCCTCGTCACCCCCACAAGAAGGCTGGTAAATAAATTGGATGACCTCACTACATGCCCACATAAAGAATGATCTGTCTCATTTCTGTTATTTACTGTTACAAGAGGTTCCCATGGTTCAAGTAGCCTTGCTACAAACAATGCTAAAAATGCCCAGGAGAATAAACCACACAAAGGCATGGGGCCAACGCTGTCCGAAACCCAGAACTTACCCAATAGAGAGTGTAGCAAGAGAGGAAAAGAGCTGTCAAGGACTTGTAATTCAGTTGCTTCCCATGCAACATTTCACCAGCTATGTAAAGCACCTATGAAATAGCTCATTTCACTGAAGCAAAAATAACAGCATTTAAAAGAATGCTTTCCGTAGCAAAGAAGTGCAAACAAAACGAGCCACAGACCAAAGAATAAAACAACCATTGAAATTTTAATAATTTTTACTCTTTTGTTTTGCTTTTTGATGCATTTCTCTTTAAAATTGTTACCACGTGTGTGTGTGTGTATGTGTGTGTGTGTGTGTGTATATGTATGTGTGTGTGATATGTATGATTGAGTTTATATGTATGTGCATCATCAGTGTACATTCCTAAGGAGATCACAGAAGGATGTGAGGTGCCTCCTGTCACTCTCCACCTTATCCCTTGAGACAGGGTCTCTCACTGAACCTGGAACTAGTCTGGTGGCCAACAAGTCTTGGTAATCTTCCTGTCTCCATCCTCAAGACACCCATTATTGGAGTCACAGGTGTGCCCTGTCATGCTAGGTATTTTTTTTTGTGGGTGCTTGGGATCCAAACTCACATCCTCATGTTTGTCGGGAAATGTTCTTACCCAGTGAGCCATCTGTCAATCCTGCAAGGTTTTTCACAAATTCACTTTTCTACCTTTTACTTTTTAATATTTTATTTGTACATGTTTACAGACACATACACAGCTGTGTGTGATGAATTTATGTAATTTAGTAGTATTCAAATTTATGTATAGTTATAATATGCACAGTTTATTCCAAATATCTTTAGGGCACTGTGGAACTGGGTTTGGCTGGTAACATGCTTGCACTACCAGCATAGAGACCCAAGTTTGGATCCCCAGCACCCATGTACAAAACATGGAGCAGTTTTGTGTGTCTGTAATCCCAGTGCAGGGGAAATAGAAACATAAGGAACCCTGAAACTTGCTGGTCAGCCAGTTTATCCCAGTTGAGGAGCTCCAGTTTCCATGAAAGACTATCTTAGAAAAATAAGATGGAGAATCAATTGAGAATAAGACCTTATGTCAACCTCTGGCTTCCACATACATGCACACACGCACACGCACGCCGTGTGCGTACGCGCGCGCGCGCGCGCGCGCGCGCGCACACACACATGCATGCACATTAAATAATAAATAGATAATAATGTTAAAAATATCTACCAGTCATTCTAAATACATTCTTTATGGAAATCATTCCATTCTGGCATTGCATTTGCCCGTAAGTTCTCTCTAGTCTCATTGAATTTGGAATTTCTTATGTCTTTGATGTTTCTTGAAGATCACAGGAAAATTATTTCATAACATATGCCTCAACGTGAGTGTGAGTTGTGTCCTTGACTGTGTTTGTGGTGTGTATTTTAGACAGGAAGAGTGTATCCTTTACACATCACATGAGGAGGCCTGGAGTTGACACCTATGATAAGAGCATTTACTATGAACCCTCACATAAGCAGGTTTCTTTGCAACTTTACTTTTTACAAGTCATTTCTCATCTGTAGAGACATTTTGAGCTAATGAAATACACTGTTTCCCTTAAGATGATCCCCTAATCTGTTGCCAGGCAATATCTACCTGGACCAAGCTCTTCAAAGGCAGAGGCAGGGGAATTGACATTAACACTATCCTAGAATACACTGTGAGATTCTATTTCTAAAACCCAAAACAAATAAAGACTTTCTCCCAATAGCTTTAGTTTGCTGATGCTCATTTCAAGTAATTATTGTGTTAAGAGAAAAATCACTCCAGTACCTCCTGCAAAACAATTTTGTTACTAGAAATTGTAAAAGAATTTTGGACTTTATTATTTCTCATTTTCACACCTTTACAAATATTGAGAAATATCTGGACAATTCGATCAGACATGTGACTTAATTGGATTCTTGAGAAATATAGAAATTCATCTTTCCCACATTCATGTCTTGGTGTGAAAAGACTTTCACCTTGTGAGAATACTCAAATGGGTATACAAGGGTGTGTGTTCGTGTGTGTGTGTGTGTGTGTGTGTGTGTGCACGCGCGCGCACCCAGGCACACATGCAAGTGTGCTTTTACAGTACTTGCCAGTATTTGTTCCTCCTAAAGTAGTTCTAAGGCAGGCAAGCACGTAGCACACGCCTGTAAACCCAGTAGAATGTAGGCTGAGGCAGCTTGATGGTGAGTTCAAAGCTAGCCTGCGCTATATAGGATAGAGGGAGGGATGGGAGACAAAAGGAGAGAGTGCAGAGGCAGAGAGGGGAGGAAGAAGGTTTGGGCTGTAACATCAATAAAATACATATACATTTTCCCAGTACAATTCTTTTTTTCCTTGTAATTGTAGGGGTTTTTTTCATCTTCTGAAGAAAGAGATTGGCAAATGGCTATCCACGGGATGAATTATTTTTAATATAAAATAGTTTTAAAGTCTTTGATAACCTAGTACAAGAACAAAAATTTAAATGTTCCATAATTTGGAGTAACTAGGTTTATTGCAACAAATTATACACTTTGCATAAGATGGATGTTTAATAGGCTATGCCAAATGAATAATTGGCTGAGCCCCATTAAATAGATAACAGCCTGTTCAAGTAAAAGTAAGCTTGCAGGGCTGGGGAGATGGCTTCATGGTTAAGAGCACTGGCTGCTCTTGCAGAAGACCTGAGTTCAGTTCCCAGAATCTACATGGACATCAGTAACTCCAGGTCCAGGGGCTCTGAAACCTTCTTCTGGCCTCTACATGCACCAGGCATGCAGGTGGTATATATATATATATATATATATATATATATATATATATATACAAGCACTCATGCATGTAAAATTACATGAATAAAATTTTTAAAGAAATAAAGCTCTCTAGCAATGTACTTGAAAATAATCATACCTTACTATATGAGAATCAAGTTTATTTTTAAAGAACTAGTATTTGAAATTGACAATTTACCTATTCTGACCTCTGTACATTATACAAATAAGCAACGAATTGTAGATGTAATTCTGAATGGTTTTATTAAATAAGAAACACAGAGTCCAATGCAGAGTTAAAAGCCCAAGAGATCAGAGCAGCAGCCAAGAGCTAAGACCAAGACTGCCTTCTTACCCCTCACTGTCATTGTCGTCCTTCCCCTCAGAAAGAGACCTACTTCCTGTGAGTCTGTCTTTTTATTGACTTTCTGTTCTGCCTTCTCATTGGTTGTAAACCCAACCACATGACCTCCTTGTCACTGCCTGTCTATTCAGACCTCCAGGTCTCTATGGTTGGTATTGAGATTAAAGGCGTGTGTCTCCCTGCTGGTGGTGTCCTTGAACACACAGAGATCTGCCTGCCATGCGAACGGGATTAAGGGCATGTGCTACCACTGCCAGAGTGCTGCTAAATAGCTTGCTATTAGCTCTGACCCCCAGGCAACTTTATTTATTAACATACAAATAAAATCACATTTCAGCACACATAAAATATCACCATAATGAATAGAGATCTACTTCATGGAGAGGCACTGGTAAGAAGCACAAGGCATATGTCAATCAGAAGTCAATGCATAGGGCTAGAGAGATGGCTCAGTAGTTGAGACTATTTGTTTGCTGCCCTTGTAGAGGAACTAGGAAATTTCCTAGCATGTGCATCAGGCATCTCAGAGCCACTTGTAACTCTAGTTCCACTGCTTCCAGCACCTTCCTTTGGCTCTGCAGGCACCTGCATGTATGTAGTACATATTCATACAGGCACACAAATTCTCACATGCACATGCATGCACACACACACACACATGTACACACACTAAATAAATAAATAAATATGTAAATAAATAAAACTTTTTCAAAACAGAAAGAAATAAGTCAATGGATACACATCTCATAATCCAAAATCATAGTTGTAGGAGGCACGGAGGTCTTTGTGCTCACAGATAAGCTATAGGAGAACCTGAAATGTTAGCATACAGGATTGTTCCTTCAGGGGAAAAAAATGGATAATCTATTGTCTGCTTAGACATCTGGGAGCAGACATACATTTAGCCTGGTGACCTTGGCACCATCTGTGGAGATGGAGCCCTTCCTGAGACCCACATCACAAGCTTGTTTTTCTTAGTCAATCTATAGAACTCTCATATATGAAAGGTAACACATGCACTTTACAAAGAGTTCCAGTGTAGTCAAGTCCAATCTTTATTTAGCTTACTTTGTTCCTCAGCAAGATTTATGTGTGCTTTATTGTGCACATGGAATTGAGTTAATCATCACCAGGAAAGTTTTTACCAAATTGTGCCATGGTTAAATGTTCCTAAAATAAACTACTTGAGGTCAGACTCCAGAATCTGTACCAACACTCACTGTTTTGTGTAACCAGAGGCTCTCTGTACCACTGTATTCTGCAACTGCTTCCAAAAAATCACTCAAAGGCTTATATTAATTGTAAATGCTTGACCAATGGCTCAGGCTTATTATTAGCTAGCTCTTACATTTAAATTAACCCATTTCCAATAACCCATTTATTGCCATATGGTATGTGGTTTACTGATTCTCTGGCATCTTGTTCCTTGACTTGAGAGTCTACCCTGACTCTACCTTTCTTCTCCCTGTATCTCCATTTGGCTTTCCCACCCAGCCTTATTCTTCCTGGATATAGGCCAAAACAACTTTATTATCAACCAATGAGAGAAACATATACTCACAGTGTACAGAAGGACATCCCCAGCAACTTTGACCTAAACTGCCTTCTTGCTTCCCATGGATTGTCACTCTGCTGGCATGGAGGATGCAGAGATGCTTGTGTAACTTCCTCTGTCTATGAGAAATATCTCCAGAAAATTGCTGGGTAACATTTCTGATGGAGAAATATGTATAAGACTCTAGAACAAAGTTTTACAAATGAAGTTATACTTTCAGGTAAGATGAACCCAAATATGACTGCCTGTAGTAGATGGTTTAGGATCTCAGACAACAAAACAGAAGACAGAAAATGAGATGACACTCAAGTCTGAGAGTGTCAATCTATAGAACTCTCATATATGGAAGGTGACACATGCACTTTACAAAGAGTTCCAGTGTAGTCAAGTCCAATCTTTATTTAGCTTACTTTGTTCCTCAGCAAGATTTATGTGTGCTTTATTGTGCACATGGAATTGAGTTAATCATCACCAGGAAAGTTTTTACCAAATTGTGCCACGGTTAAATGTTCCTTAAATAAACTGCAATGGAAACCTCACAAGTGGACATACTGGAGAGAGGATGTTAGCTAACACAAGTGAATGTGGGTTCTAATCAGGAAGCCATTACTCTTGGTTAGTTAGCATCCTTGACCTGAGACATAGGCTTCTAATGGTAGAACAATGACTCTTAAGTAGTATCAAAAGCTCTCAATGATGCAATTATGAACATATTTGTGGGCTGGGGAGATAATGTAGTTGATAAAGTGCTTGATGGACAAACAAAAGGACCTGAATTTGTTTCCCAGAATCCATACAAAACAAAACAAAACAAAACACAGGTATGGTAGTGTGTGCTTGTAATGCCAGCACTGGGAGGTGGACTCAGCAGGATTCATGGGACTTGCTGGCCAGACTCTCCTCCTAAATGAACTCCAAGCCAATGAGTGACCCTTTCTCAAAAACACAAGGTGAACAGAGACCAACTAAGCCCCCCTGAGGTTGTTATCTGGCCTCTGCCTGCATATATGTACACTACACACTGACACAAAACACATTTGTACTTTTTGAAATGTCCATGCATGCATTTATTTTTTCTGAAATAATAGAAACATATTCTTCTGTGTAGATGTAACCAACCATCTTATTAAATAAGAAACACAGAACCAATGCAAAGAAGAAAGCCAAGAGGTCAGAGCTAAGAGCTAAAATCTTACCCTCCCTCCTGCGGTGGTCCTACCTCTCCGAAAGAGAGCTACTTCCTGTGTTAAAGTCTTTATATAGACTTTCTGTTCTGCCTTCTCATTGGTTGTAAACCCACCCGCATGACCGCCTCGTCACAGCCTGTCTGTTTAGACCTCCAGGTTTTCTATGGTTGGTATTGAGATTAAAGGTGTGTGTATCCAATGCTGGCTGTATCCCTGAACACATAGTGCTCTGCCTACCAAGTGCTGGGATTACAAGCATACGCTACCACTGCCCGGCTTTCCTATGGCTTGGTAATAGCTCTGACCCCCGGGGAACTTTATTTATTAACATACAAATAACAGTTTAATACAAATAAAATATCACCATATTTCCCCTTTTCTATTTTAATAAAAAGAAAAAAGGAAAAAAACTTATAACTAACATAAGAAAAACGATATTCAAAAGTACAATAACTATATACAATATATACAAGTAATAAATACCTAAACAATGTCTAGTCCATTTGTATTTGACAAATTCAGAGAAAATAATTCCATTATCTATCCTATTGTATCTAATTCACTTTCTATCCTAATTAATCTTCAACTATAACTAACTAATCTTCAACTCCTTCAGAGACCCAAGAAGGAAATAATATTAGCTAACAAAAATAAAAACAGGAAGTACATGCAAGCAACTTCCAAAAAATTTGTGAGTTGACAGAAACAGCCAGCTGCTTGGACAGGCATCTGAGGTTTCTCTGCAGTGTTGGGGCATCATCTTCAGCCTATAGGCTTAGTGTATCTGACAGACTCATTTGTGAAGTAGGATGTACACAAGGTCAACAGTTCAACCTCACATTGGGTGAGAGCACTCTATACACCAGAAACACCTGAATTCCACTAGTGTCATGTCATGATTCAGGATTTTAAATTCTGGAAATTGTTGATGTTTTTTGAATTCAGCTGTCCATTCTTCTTGGCTATGTGTGTATGTGGCTTTATCTCAGCATCCCATTCTTCTCCACATCCCTCTATTAAATGCCATTCTACTATTGAGAGGCATGAGCTTAATTACTCTTCAAGAATAACTGTGTCAGTTGCTGTTCCATTGCACATCAGAAGCCATCGGCCCACTGCCTCTTCAGCTGCCTTCAAAGAAAAGGGTACTGTACCTTTTCCAGATTGCAAAGGCCACTTCAGGGATAGTGCCATATTGTCCTGGCCTCAGAAGATGCCTTTTGATAAAGCCATAACCACACTTGTTTTGGCAAGAATCGGAAGTCCTTTATTTCATGTCCTGTCTGTCCTGTTTGTCAGCAGTTGATTCGAGGATACTTTGTTGTCCAGTGGCTAACTTTTGCCACAATGAAAGTTAACTCCAATTGCAGTTTTTTCAATGCCCATATTTTCTCTGAAGTAAATTGGTACTGCCAGGAGCCGACATGTCTCATAGTCATAACAAAAAACAAAAATTTTCTAAGTTATTAAAACATTTTAAATGGCATATTCTGTAGATCTCTGAAGGGTTTGAAGATGACCCGTCTATCTAAAATATATCTGCTCAATCTTGAAAACATACCTAATATGACTACAAGTTCTATTATAATGTCTAACTACTAACTTTCATTTCTTTATATCCTAATAGTTGGTAATAATAACATTCAAGGATCAGAAAATTGCATTACATTGTTAAATGAATGGTATAAGTACAATTAGAAATATAATATAGCATTTTCTAACAATATCAATTTCAATATATATAATTTGTATACAATATAAAACAATCCAATCCAATGTAAAGTATTTACATTTTTTAACATTCATGAGCAAAGTAGAAGATACCCCCAAAACCAAAACTTTTAGCATTAGCGATGACACCTTAAACTAAATCCCGGCCTCTTCTACCTCTATATGTAAACTCTATGTTTTCATGACTTTGTATATTCTAAAGCAGCCCTCTATCACTGGCCTATACCCCCGGTGAGGTCTGTGAGCAGTGTTCTATTGAGTCATATTAGAGTCTAAGGTCAGAAAAAAGTATATCTTTACATACAGTTATTAAAGTGGTCTCCTGTTTTTCGGTACACATTTTTAAAATAAATCCTAAAATACAATCTCCACAACAAAGATCAAGGCCAAACTTAGGGCCATGCTGCATGACGCAGAGTCCAAGGAACCATGGTACTGTCAAACTTTAAGAACCGCTACTACAAGCCAGGAACTACTGAATACCTGAGATGACTTCTCTTGTTGCTTAATAATGTATAGACATAAAACAAATAGCAACAGCCTGACTTTATTTAAAAGTTCTATATTTCCCATGGCAAGTTTCTGCCTTCTTTCTCTTAAAATACAACTCTAAAATATTAGTTTTAGTCACTGAGTTATTGGCCACTCCACCTATTTGACAACTTCAATGCCCCACTCCTAATTTCTGGACATTGAAAGAATCTAAAAGAACTAGAGAGATGGCTCAGTAGGTAGTGTTTGCTACTCAAGTGTGAGGGCCTGAGTTTAGATGCCCAGGACCCACAGAAAGCTGGAACTGTAATATTCATCTGCAGGCCCAGACATCCTGTGTAAAGATGGGAGCTGAGACAGGAGAATCCTCAGAAGCTTTCAGGCCAGCTAGCCTGATGTATACAGCAGCACACAGAAACACATCATCTCAAACAAGTAGAAAGCTAGAACTGACATCCAAGGTTGTCCTCTGCCCTCTCCATGTATACTGTGGTACGCTGGTGCTCATATTCACACACGCGCACGCGCACATACACACACAGGCACACACATACACACACACACACACACACACACACACACACACACACACGGGCGGGGGAGCAGAGAGGCAGAGACAAAGAAAGACAGCGAGGCAGAGAGAGACAGAGACAGAGAGGCAGAGAGAGAAAGAGAGTGCTTTTAAAAGGCTAAAAGCCTAAATTAAGTTCCTTGTTTCTAGATCTTTACTATTTATGTCCGGCAGAACTTCCACTCAAGCTGTTGCTGGTAGCACCACTACAGGACACAGAACTTGTGCTTCTCGAGAATATAAGGTCTGCAAAGTATTGATCATTTCATTCTTATTGTTTTCTGTGTTAGGTTGCTTATTCTTGATATCTTAAACTTATTCTTTTTTGTTTTGTTTTGTTTTGTATTTGAGACAGGGTTTCTCTGTGTAGCTTTGCGCCTTTCCTGGAACTCACTTGGTAGCCCAGGCTGACCTCGAACTCACAGAGATCTGCCTGCCTCTGCCTCCCGAGTGCTGGGATTAAAGGCGTGTGCCACCACCGCCCGGCTAAAACTTATTCTTAAATATCTATATGTGGACCAAGATTGACAAGATCCCAGCACTGAGAGGAGGAAGTGACACACTCCCACCCCTGACCAAGAAACTGTCTTCAACTGACACCTCATTGCGAAGGAAAAATTAGTCTTCTCCAGTGGAACCTCACTAGGCATATTAACCGCACTTTAGGGAGGCCTCATGCCAAGCAGTAGATGGCCAACATGAAATGGTGTTATTGTATACTGTCTCAAATTGCTTTGGTTGGGCAATTTTTTGTCTTAGTGAAATTTTCCTTGTATATTTTGGTTTCTGTTTTTGTGGTGTGTGTGTGTGTGTGTGTGTGTGTGTGTGTGTGTGTGTGTGTTGGTTCGTTGGCTGCTTGTTTTGTTTGCTTGTCTGTTTTTAAGGAGAGGAAGAAAAGCCATGGAGTTGGGTGGATGGAAAGGTGGGGAGGACCTGAGAAGAGTTGGGAAAACAATCAGGCATGTAATGAGTAATTACATATATTAATATATATGTAGTTATACATATATTAATTAATATATATATAAACATATTATTTTATTTTTTCTCCATTTTGGGGGTCCTAACTACATGGCAGCCATTGTTCTCTATGTTTGTAAACATTTACTCCAATCTTCTCACCATTCTGTACAAAGTTCTTACAGCTAAGGGAACTCTTGTCTTACTCTTTGTGAAATCCAGAACCAGATAACCAGGTGTACTTCACTTGAACCTGACTTACAGAAAGTCTACCATCAATATTATATACAACCTGCATAATTAAAGGAAATAAAAAACATTTATAAGACTCTCATGGATACCATATCTGTTGTGGAATAATCATTTTGTACACTGTGAAGATGTGTCATTCAGATTGGCTTAATAAAAAGCTGAATGGCCAATGACTATGCAGGATTTTCAGGGCAGAGAGAACGCTGGAAAGATGAAGGCAGAGTCGCCAGCTAGAGACAAGGAATTAGGATGTGTAGGAGATGAGGTAACAAGCCATGAGCCATGTGGCAACATGTAAATTAATAGAAATGGGTAAATTTGAGTTATAAGAGCTAGTAAGAAACAAGCTTAAGGTATCTGCTGAGCTTTCATAATTAATAATAAGTCTGCGTGTTATTATTTGTGAGTTGGTGGCACAAAGAAAAATATGCCTACACTTATTTCCAAAATAATTCATCACCAGAATAAAAAAATGAAAACATGTTAATATCTTCAATTAAAGGGACTAGGCACACAGTTTAGTGGTTAAGTATGCATACACCTCTTGCAGAGGACCAGCAATTCAGTTCCCAACACCCACATCTGGAAGCTTACAATTGTCTGTACCTCCAGCTCCAGGGTGTGCAAAAACAACCTTTTCTGGATCTCTGGGCATAAGAACTTGTGTACACATACACAATACACATACACACATAAATAAAAAATAATAAAAATGTTAATGAGATAAAACAAAATTCTCAATTAAATATTTAAAAGACAAGGAACTCAAACACTCCAAAAGTTTGAGCATAATTGACACATAAATCAATAAAACCTTTTTTCCCCTGTAGTAATTTATTTTTCTACTTAGAGATGCATGTTCCCTTTTGTTTTCTGTTTCAGTTACCTTTGCACTCTCATCCCTATGGTAGGATTGAAGATAATACTTTTCCATTAAAAGGAGTTGTTGGACACAAAGGTAACTTTAGCACACTCCTTTAAAAGAGTGGAACTTCTAATTTACTATTTGATGGCCTATCAGCCTTAAATGAAAAAAGACAAATAGAATCTTAAATATGCTTTTACTCAAAGGATTTTCTTCTGCTCCTAATGCATCAAGACGCGAACTTAAAGCTTCAGGCTCTAATAGAGGAAGCATATGCATTGCAATATAAATTATCAACAAATGCTGCTTTGAGTTTTTAAACTCATTTATTTTATTCCCCAAATGGTTTTTTAGATACAAATATCCTAACGTAACTGCTAGCAACTCTTCCCACATACAGCATAATTAGAATCCACAGAGATTTCGTCTAAACATTCTACAGAGATTGTCAGAGGGTGATTAATGAATTATCAGGTGACTAGAAGCTGCCTGGGTTTGTTGCCATGGTGCTTTGACACTCCTTGGCAGCAATTTAAAAGCTTAGCAAGAAGGAAGACAAAGGAGCTCACACTGGAGCAAACCCTGTTCCCAGCATCTTTCACCGTGGCCACGGTGATGTGAGTGTCAATGCTTTTCAGGCATGTTGTAAATGGAACTTTGTAAGTACCAGACAGGTTCTTCCACATTGCCCAATGAACAATGAAATCTGCCAGAGAGAAAAATCAGAAAATGGGGTTTTCTTCTGTAGTGTGATAGCCATCTCCATGTTGATATAATTCCATGGTCTGAGAAAAAAAAAAAAAAGCCCATTATTTCAGTAACTTTGGATTGCTCTTCCCAAGCTGTTAATACTTAAGTGGACTTCTTTGTAGCTGGCATGACTTCCATTAACCAGGTCACAGGAAATGAAATCTACTAAAATGAAGGGGGGGAAATGCATTAACTATTAACACCAGCATTCATTATACACAACTTGGCAAAAATGCCAGCTATGTACACACACACACACACACACACACACACACACACACACACACACACACACACTCATACACACACAGAAGTATGCTTGCTCACCATGCACAGGTCCATTCTGGTTGACTCCACCAGAACAGGAAATTATGTCTGCTTTGCCTATTGCTATACCCTGAGCTTCAAACACAGGATCTGGGACTTGAAAACACGTAACTGGTTGTTTGTAGAAAGACTGGGTCATAAAATGGTGCTTGTGATTTTATTGGGACCTAAAAGTTTAATGTCCCCAGAGCAAGACTGAAGTGTGAGATTTTGTTGCCTTTCATTTCAGCGTCCACTTTTCAGTCACTTAGTGAGATTTGAAACAATCTATAACTTTTCTATTTTTTCACTGCAAAAACAGTGTTTTTTTAAAGTCAGCAATAATAGGTTTCATTATGACAGTTTCATACATATACGTACTGGTTATTTTTCTATTGCTGTGATAAAACATCATGATGAAGACAACTTATAGAAAAAAAGAGTATTTGAACTTACAGTTCCAGAAAGTGAAGATTCCATCATGGCCATTCCTTTGTATTCTGCCATACTCCAAGTCCTGAATAGTGACATTAAGAGACGGAGGGCCTACAACTTGATTGACAAAGAACAGACTGTCATGTTGTGCCTACCGTAAACTACAGGTCCTCATCAACACAATGAACACATGTCAAAAAAATATTTCAAGTTAAATTAGATTTAAATGTTTGATGATTTGGAAGACAGTAGACATTTTTAATTAGTGAACTGAAACTGAGTATTGAATTTATCAACAGATCACTCTTTTGCTACTGTTGTTATTATTCATGATGTTGTTCTGAATACTTAAAGGTAAGCTGGATGTCATGGGTCCTAACGGAATTTTGATCAAGAAGCAAATTAAAATTTTCCCTTCAGAGAAGTTAATGAAGCAGTAAGAAAACAAAGTAAAGTTGATTTTTTTTTACTATTTAAAAAAAATCTGTTATGACAGGGAAGCATTGGGATGTTCTCTATGCTGTGAATGTGTTGCTCTGATTGGTTAATAAATAAAGTGCTAATTGGCCAGTAGCCAGGCAGGAAGTATAGGCTGGACAAAGAGAGGAGAATTCTGGGAACAGGAAGGCTGAGAGAGGAGATGCTGCCAGCTGCTGCCATGAGAAGCAGATGTTAAGATACTGGTAAGCCACGAGCCATGTAGCAACTTATAGATGAATAGAAATGGGTTAATTTAAGATATAAGAACAGTTAGCAAGAAGCCTGCCATGGACATACAGTTTATAAGCAATATAAGCTTCTGAGTGATTATTTTATAAGTGGGCTGCAGGACTTGGGGGTGGAGGGCTTGGCGGGACCCAGAGAGAAGCCCTCCAGCTACAAAGCATGGTAGCTGGCCAAAGGAGTGGCGTCAGGATAGCTGAGAGCTCATATTTTGAACTGCAAGCAGGAAATTGAGAGCAGTAATAGGAAATGGCCTGAGCTCTTTTAACTCTCACAGTCCACCTCTAGTGATATCCTACCTCCATCAAGGTCACATCTCCTAACCCCCTTGAACAGTGCTACCAACTGGGACCAAGCATTCAAACTCCTGAGCCTATGGGTGACATTCTCATTCTAACCACCACAAAATATGTCAATGCACTTTGTTCTTATTCACCTGCCTCCCTTGGTACATTCCCTCCTCCTCCTCCTCCTCCTCCTCTCCTCCTCCTCCTCCTCCTCACTAACCCCTAGAGCTAGTCCCCTTCCTTCCCCAAATAGGAGCCCTCGTGCTTTTATGCCAAGTGTATTTTCTGTTTTCTCTCTTCGCATCCCTTAATATTTATCCCTCCTTTCTCATAGTTCCTCTTCTACTTTCAACACATACACATGAACATACAGGCACAGAGATTTAAATCTAGAGACCATCTGTGAGATAAAATACATGGTCTTGGCTTTTCTGAGTTGGTTTAACTTAATATGATGATTGCTTACACATAATGATCTCCAATTGCATCCATTTTCCTACACCAGTCATGATTTCATCTATTTTTTAAGTCTGAATAAAATCCCATTGTGTCCATGTACTATATTTTCTTTCTACTTATGTGGACATACAGACTGGCTCAGTTTCCTGGCTACCATTCTTTGGATATATACCTAGGAGTATTAGAGCTACTTCAGTTTTTAGCTTTTGAAGAACATCCACACTGGCTTCCATAGTAGCCACAATACACTCTCAACAACAGTTGAGGAGGCTCCTTGTTCTTTATATCTTTACTGGCATTTGCTGTCATTATTTTCTTGACAATAGCCATTCTAACTAGAGTGTGAGGCAATCTCAAAGAAGATTTAATTATAGTTCCCTGATGGCTAATAGTGTTGGACACCTTTTAAAATATGTATTGGCCTCTGTGTTTCTACTTTTGGAAACTGTATGTTCAACTCATTCGCCCACTTAGGGAAAGGATGATTTGTTTGTGTTTTGTTTAAGTTTTGCAGTTCACAATACATACTAGATATTAATTCGTAGCCTGATATATGTTAGCAAAGCTTTCTTCCCATTCTGTAGGCTATCTCTTTACCCTGGTGCTTTTTTTATTTTGCTGTGTAGAAGTTGTTCATTCCACACACTCCCGTGTGTTAATTCCTGTGGTTACCTTCTGTGATGTTGGGATCTTTATTGGAAAAGTCTTCGTCTTATCGTGTTTGCTTTCTTTCCCTTTGGTGGTTTAGCTTCCAATTCTGATCTCTGATCTATTTTGAATTATGCAGATCTGGAGTTTTGGATTATCACATTCCAGATTTTAGAAGACACACTCTCTGTTTTTTCTCCGTGGAGAATTGTGTTGTCTAGAGTTTGGTCATTATGTTGAGGTATCTTCTTTCTATTCCTAGCGTAGTCAAGCCTTCTATCAAGGAAAAATTATAAATCATTATATTTTTTGTGCATTAATAGTTTCATATATCTATAAGATGAATTTATTTTACTTATATTTTATTCCCCTCTTCTCCTGTCTTATTTCTTGCCCTTTTTCCTGCTGAAATCCTTCTTTTAATAAGTTCCCTTCTTACTTTAATGTCCTCTTTGTATAAGACCCACTGAGTTAAAGAAGGGTTGCTTACATGAGCATAGGAAGCAGGTTATTTACTAATGCACAGGCAGCTAACCAGTACCTTCATCATGGAAGAAAGTAACATCCATTCTCCCAGTCACCACTGACAACCAATAGTCCACATGGTGGTTTGAATGAGAATGACTCCTACAGGCTCAGATACTTGAACATTTGGTCTCCACTTGATAGACCTATATGGGAAGGGTTAGGAGGTGTGGCCTTATTGGAGGAGGTGTGGCCTCGTTGGAGGAGGTGTGGCCTTATTGGAGAAGGTGTGGCCTTATTGGAGAAGGTTTATCATTAGGGTGGGCTCTGAGGTTTCAAAACCCTAGGCCATTCCCAGTTAGCTTTTTCTCTGCCTGGTGCTGTGGATCAGATATAAACTCCTGGCTGTCATACCCAGATCACAGAGAGCCCCAAAAGACCACCACAAAGATGGAATCCCATATGTAAAAGCAAAGAGCCTTTATTTCAAGCTCAGAGCTTTGTCTCTCTGTCTATCCAATGCAGCAGGGAAAGCAGGGACCCCAAGCCCGGGCTGGGTAAGGTTTTTATCATAGCAGAAGTTGGGGTGAAGAGATTTCTAGGGTTAAGGGCCCTGATTGTCTGACATTTGTTTAGTGGGTATATTGGTAAAAAGGGAGAATAGGTCTGTGCTAGGCTCAGGGACATCTGGCAATCTTATCTAATCTTAACAGTTGGAATGTTTGGGATGTCAGGTACTTCCCCTTCCCTGGCCCATCCCTGGGTGGTGTCAGCCTATGGCTTTTCCTGGATCCAGGTGTTGTCTGCCAGTAAGCCTGTCACAGCAGCTGTGTCTGGGCCCTAAGCCTGTCATGGCAGCTGTGTAGTCAAGCTGTTTTGAGCCCCTCCACACTGGCTACTTTTCCTAGAACCATGTCTGCCTACCTACTGTTGTGCTCCCTGCCATGATGGCAATGAACTCTAACCCCCTGGAACCATAAGCCCAAAATTAAATGCTTTTGTTTTTTTTTTTTTTTTTTAAGAAGCTGCTTTGGTCATCATGTTTTGTCATAGCAATAAACAGAAACTAAGAGAATCCCTCAGGGAGGGGTGAGGACTCACAAACAAATCTTCCTTCCTTGGTGAAATGTGGATGGGCTCAATGTTGTACAGGTCTTGTGCCACTGATCACAATGTGAGGGAAGTCATGAGTGTATCAGACATGTCATGTCCAGAAGACACCGTTGCTTGGCAGTCTTCCCCATCCTCTGGCTAGTACAGTCTTTTTGTCTGACTTACAGATAAGGGGGTAATAGAGGTGGCTCATTCAAGACTGTGAATAGACTTAGGCCTGGCGTGGTGGCCCATGGCTTTCATCCCAGAGTTGAGCTGGAACCTCCAGCTCACTCCTGCTTGATCCAGACAGCTCCATTCCTCTCTCTCCAAACCCTGCCCTCTCAGAGAATCTCCAACAAGAACAGGTGCCAAAAAGCCCAGTTCCTTATTCCTGGTGGCTATGGCAGCTCCTCCCCTGAAGTTGCCAGTAGCTCAAGACCACGCCTAAACCTGTTAGCTTTTGACCATACTTGGGCACAAACCCAGTTTTTGGAGGACACTTCATTACCCCTCAACTACAGTGTATATAAGCTCCCTGCTTTGGTTTGAAGGTGTGACTTCTCCTGCACATCTTCCATCTCTGGGTGAGTTGGAGAACTCACCCAGGAGTTGCTTTGCTCAAATAAACCTGTTCTTTTACTCTTTCAGTTTGGCTTTATCTGGCTCACTACATCAATGGAGAAACCTATTACAGAAAACCTATTACCCAGGACTTGGGAGACAGAGGCAGACAGAGTTCAAGACCACACTATCAGTCTACATAGCAAGTTCCATATCAGTCGGGGCCACATGATGAGATCCTGCCTCAAAACAAAACACAAAACAGAAGGCAATCAGGGTTAAACAAGGTAAAAGGGTGGGACCTGATTCTGATGCATGCCTTTTTAGTAAAGCCAAGTGTTTCACAGCCCAGCTTACAAGACCTAAGGATCTAAGACGCCAGATAAACAGGTTCATCAAAAATCAGCCTGAGACAGTAGCTCCTAGTCTGTGTCTTACATCAGTGAAAATGAAAGACTCAGAATTCCATGGGAGTAATCCCAGTAGAAGCAGGCTTCATTAATATCAAGTATTATTGGCGAACTGTGAAAAGCTGAGGGAAAACGAGAAATTAAAGAGGGAAGTGATTCCAAGGGGGGAAATCCACTGAATTTCCTTTGTTTAGGAATTGTATAGGGCAACGACAGAAACTAGACAAAGGCTGAGATCATCTCTATTGACATTGGTTCATTCTCTGAGCTATCAAGGACTGAGTCAATGGAAGTTACACACACTCTGCAATTGCCCGGCCCATTCCAGGGAGATGATCACGCACTGTTCATGCAATGCCCACCCAGTTAGGTAGTTGAGGCCTCCCTGTGTACATGCTGATTCCACTCTTATTGGAGATTGCCTGTGACTGTCTGCTAGATGTTAGTCATTTGACTGGTGTTTATGACCCTCTGACCTTGAAAGTGTGTTAGGAGCAGTGAATTATTCTAAGCTCTAGTTTACCTCACATTTACATGATCAGTTGTAGCTTCACCAAGCAGAGGGTTAACTCCGCCACAGCCACCAGGCTATGGCAACAATGGTTCTTGGTTATTTTTTATTTAGTTTTTTGTCTGTATGGTGGTTTGGGGTTCTCTTTCTTGAAGCAGGTGCACATAGCTGCTTTCTTTGGGCCACCAAGCAGCTCCCAAATCATGACACAAAGACTTAATATTAATTATGAAATCTCAGCCTTATCTTCTGCTTGTCCCACTAGCTCTTATAACTTGACCTGTTTCTCTTCATCTATGTTTTGCCTCAGTGCTTTTTACCTTTCTTTCTTCCTGTCTGTCCTACTTCAAGTATGGCTGGCTGGCCATATGTCCCAGGTGTCCCCCTTTCTTTCTCCCTGGTTCTCTCCTTGTCTCTTCCTCTCAAGGCTAGATTCCTTCTCCTATTTATTCTCTCTGCCCCAAAGCCCTGACTATTACTCTACTGCCTAGCTATCGGCAGTTCAGCTTTTTATTATATCAATCAGGTGCCCTGGGCAGACAAAGCAACACATCTTTACATTGTTAAACAAAGCACCATAAACACATTTAACACATCTTTGCCTAGTTAAAGTAACATTTCTCAACAGGTACAGGCTTGCCTGAAGCTATTCTTACAATTCAGTCTGTTATAAACAACTGTATTGTAGGGATTTATGAAAAAACAATAGTCTCAAGGATTTGGGAGAGCCAGCTGGCCTGCCTTCAGTGGCCCAGAGTCCTGTCCCTCCTCTTATGTGCCTAGCTTGGCTATCTCATGCTCAGCTGCATGTCTTTTTTTTTTTTTTCTTCATCTTTTTAGGTGCTCCAGACTCTGTAGGTTTAATCTTTAATCTTTTCAACTCCAGTGTCTGGTCTCACCATAACAACTGTAAGCAACCTGCAGTTATTAACAATGGGTCATTTCCCCTTCCTGCCTGCCTCATTTCCCCTGGAAGAGTGTCCTTATAAGAGAAAGAAGAAAGACTTACTCACTCTTGCTCTCTCTCTCTGTTTCTTCCCCACCTCCCACCACATACATATATCAGAGGAAAGACTGTACTATGGGACAGAAAGCAAGGAAGAGTTTCCTTATCAGAAACCCCAAATCAATCTTGCAGGTACAGGGAGCGTGGACTACCAACCTCCGGAGCTGTTAGAAAATAAATTTGTTTTGTACAAAACCCAGACACCAAGTCTGTGTATTTTATTGTCAGCTGGGAAGCCTAAAATGCTATTTGTTCAGCACTCTGCTTCATAATAAGGATACAGACTGAGGAAAACAGAGGCTTTCTCTCTATTGATTAATGGGAGTAAAGGAAAGAGAGGAAAGGGGGGATGATCAATGCTACTAACAAAGCCCACTAAAGAGGATAGATACCATGGCAGCCTTGGGGAAGGGAGATTAACACTGACTGAGAAGTTTGGAAAATTTTGACAGCAGAAGCAATTTATAATGTTGCATCTTTTAGAAAACAGTTTGGGAGAGAAAGAAATAGAGTAGTTCTTAATTAAGACTTAGGGAAAAAATGTAAGGAAAGATGAAGATATGGGTAATTGCATTTGTATTTAGAAAGGAAAAAAGCAATC
The DNA here is from genome assembly GCF_004664715.2 of Peromyscus leucopus. Classification (NCBI taxonomy): domain Eukaryota; kingdom Metazoa; phylum Chordata; class Mammalia; order Rodentia; family Cricetidae; genus Peromyscus; species Peromyscus leucopus. Next base: position 20,611,956 of record NC_051085.1, on the reverse strand, counting down.
CATTTGAATTAGAACATGAGAGATGCAGGAATTCACCGGGGCAGAGAAAGGCGATAGGAATCAATCAGCCCTATCAGTTCCAGGTCTTGCAAGAAAGTCCCCAGAGCTACATGACAAATGTCAGGGGCATCCAGAGTCATTTTCCTAAATCACCAGTGGTTAAAAATAAGGAAATAAAACCTTCAAAAAGGGATGCATATGGAAAGATTAGAATATAGGAGACTTGAATTCGTGTAATAAAATATAAAGTTTAATACAGATTTAAATGTTTCCAGGAACAAATACATATTATAGAAACTCCATTCCATTCATCAGTAAAGATGCTGAGTCGCAGTTCATTTAATGAAGACAATTTTGTAATTAGAATCAATAGGCCTGTCTGAGAAAATGGAAGTTACAGCATGAATAAACTCAGTCTTTTCATTAGCTTTCCCAGTGTTCTGTGGAGTGGTTTACCGACATTTGTTTGCACAAGTAGTTGCTCCATTGGAAAGGTATTTAAGTAGGAGAGTCTATTTGAGGGATCCACTCAGCAAAACAATGAATGGCTCATCAATAATTAAATCAATACTATTTATTATTCCCTTACTTAGATGCCCTCCAGTGGTTTGTCTAGAATGGTTTCAGCTAGAACTGTAGCAGAGAAGTGGGTAGAGGATACATTCCTGTAAGTTACTAATAAACGCAAAGTCTCAAAGAAACAACCTTATTCACAAAACTAGTCTGAGATGGTTGGGTTTCTTTCTTAGAAGTTGAAATTATTTCTCAAAAAAAAAAAAAAGCTTTAGTAGCCTAAATTTAAAGATAATCGTATATCTCAGTTACTTTTCCACTGCTGTGACAAAATACCATAACCTTTACTTATAGAAGAAATGGTTTATTTGGGTTTACAGCTCTATAGAGTCCATGACCATCAGAGGGAAGCGGCAGGCATGGCAGCTGGAGCAGAAACTGAGAGCTCACATCATGAGCCACAAGTATGAAGCAGAGAGAAAATGCATTGGAGATGGCATGAGTCTTTGAAACTCTCAAAGCTACCTCCAGTGATGTACTTCCTCCAAATAGGCCACACCCCCTAAACCTTCCCAAACAGCACCAACTGTGACCAAGTGTTCAAACACATAAGTGTATGGGGAGTCATTCTCATTCAAGGACCTATATGTGGGAACAAACATTTAATGAACACATGAATTCCTGGATACTCTAAGCTTTCTGTAACACACAATAATGCTCTTAATTTGTTGTTCTGACCTCATACCCTGTCATCAACCTTAACTTCTTTCAGTGAGCCCAACTCCCTTCTCATATTAGCTCCATTGGATGTTGTGGAATATTTGTTTAACAATGTAAAGATGTGTTGTACTTGTTTAACTATGTAAAGATGTGCTGCATTTCTTAATGTTGGAGAATATTTGTTTAACTAGTAAAGATGTGCTGCTGTTTTACCTTGCCTGCCTAAGGCACCTGATTGGTCTAATAAAAAGCTGAATGGCCAATAGTGAGCAAAGACATATAGGGGGGACTTCTAGGCAGGGAGAGTAAGTAGGAAGAGGAATTTAGGGTAGGGGGAAGAAAGAAAAAGATGCCAGGGAGATGCCAGGGGCCAGACAGACAGACACGGAAGAAGCAGGAAAGTAGGACATACAGAATGAAAGAAAGATAAAAAGCTCCAAGGTAAAACATTGATGAATAGAAACAGGTTAAATTAAGTTAAAAGAACTAGTGGGACAAGGCCTATAATCTAAGGTCAAGCATTCATAATTAATAATAATTTTCTGTGTCTTTATTTAGGAGCTGGTTGGTAGCCCAAAGAAAATGCCAACCACAGTTGGAGGCACAGAACTCTGGGTACTTATTGTTTACATAGTCTTATCAATTAATCTATTTCTAAAATATACCAGGAACTGGTTGCCACCACTTCAGCCCAGAAACAATCTCCTCTTAGCTAGAGTGTTTTAATCTTCTCAATGTCTCTGTACCTTCACCATAAATCTTTCTCCAAAGAAGAAACAACCCACTCATCTTTAACAGCTAGACTTCTATATCTCTACTAAAAAGTGATTGTGTGAGGTATATTTATGGTTTATAGGTTTGCCTTCATTGTCATTTTTACATAATGATGCTCTGTGAATTTTAAGTGTACCTTTTTGTGTGTATTTTGAGAGCTTACTTTTAAGTGTGCCTCTAGAATCAAATTGCCAAGTATTAAAGAATTACCCCTTCAACTCAGTGTTGAAAACTGAGCCATTCAATGACTCACAGTGATTCAGTGCTCAAAGAACATGAAATTGTTGCATTTTCCATCATAACTTTGCTTATGGGATGAAATTTGCAATTCTCACTACTGGCAAGCATCAAGTTTTATTTAGAAAGGAGGTCCAGAATCAGCTGCATTCTCTACACAGAAGCCCACTGAAGTTCTAGCTTCACACTTATAGCAAAATACACATTAGTAAATTAAGTCATCTGAAGAACACATGACAGTTTTCAACTGACTGACTACGGATTATTTGGGATATAGTATCATCATTGAGGAGCATCTGCAGTGAATTTGCAATAAGCACACCATAGGTGACTCTCATTCTTCCAGATTACTAGTACAGAAGGAAGAAAACTGGGCAGGACATGCACATGATGATCTAGAGACTCAGAGATGGCCCTAAGGAGACCATGATGATTTCCCAAGAGTAGATGGGACATACAAACAATACTAGTGTCCATTTGCACATATGATGAAAACCATATGAAGTAATGTTTACACATGAGGCTTTATCAAGACTGAATAAAGAGACTGAAAATTATCATACTAAAAATACAGGAGGCATTAAAAGTACCACCAGACATGGTAGCTTATGACTACAATCCCAACCCTTGGAAGACTGAGTCAAGGTGATCACTCTTGAATTCCAGGCCAGCCTAAACTAGACTGTGAGTTCCTGTGCAGCCTGAGCTTATAGCATGAGACCCTGTCTCAAAATCCAAAACAAAAAATAAACAGAACTCCGTAACATCCATAGAGAAGTCACCTGCTTTATTGCATAGATGAAAATTTTTACAAGGGCATAAGGTAGGTATAATTGTGCAAAATTGGAAGACAAGGTATTTATGTGCAGATATCACTCTGCTAATGAACAATTTACATGTACTCAATGTGTAAAAGTCCTGAATGTTACTGATATCAGTATCTGAGACTCATAAATAAGAAAGTACACAGAGTAGCTCTTCTGATCTGGGTGAGCACTTCACAAATTGATCGCCGAAGCACCGTGATGTGATTTTTTTTTTTTTTTTTTTTACTAAGAATATGACTGAAATACTACTGGCTGGGCTTCATAAAATGTTGTTTAAGGCAATCATTGTAGGAAATGTTATCAAGATTCATAATTGCACAAATCTGTAAGATCTTGCATTTCTGATCACAAGTTACACTGCTGTCGTAACTCACATAAAAATAATGGTAGTATTTCAGGAACTGTTTGCTGTCTATGGTAGCAAATTGTTTAGCCAATTCATGCAAGCTCCTTGGCTGTAGATCTGCAACGCCATAGGTCTGAGTCAGTACATACTCCAGTGTCCAGTTGGATTCTCCTTTTAGATTTGCTTCTGTTAAGTTCAAATAATACTGCAACATGTCCTATAATAAAGAAAATAACAACCCCAGTTCAGAGTGGTTTCAAAATATGGCCCAAATACATTTCTATAACAACTTCACTTCATCTGGGCAATGGTGATGCACGCCTTTAATCCAGCACTTGAGACGCAGAAGCAGGTGGATCTCTGTGAGTTTGAGGCCAGCCTGGTCTACAGAGCTAGTTCTAGGACAACCAGGACTACACAAAGAGAAAACCTGTCTACACACACACACACACACACGCATACACACACACGCACACACACACACACACACACACACACACACACACACACACACATCTCAATACCAAAAACTTGTATTGCTTTTTAAAATTTTCAAACTAATGAAAAAATATAATAGTACATCATCTAGATACACAGTGAGATATACAAAATAAAGCACCTTAAAATTTCACAGCTTAGAGATGACTACTTAGAGCTGATGGAAACCAGTAGAGTACCGAAGGTAGCAGTTTGGAAGAAGAAGAATTAATGTTTATTCTTAGGGAGGACAATAGTATGTATCAAAGTACACAAATAAGGCTACATCCATCCAGTGAAAGCTTGGGAAAAGTGACAAGATCAGGGCTTGGGATGTAGCTCAGTTATTAAAGTGCCTGTCTGCCTTGCATATGCAAGGTCCTGAGCTCAGTCCCTGCACCCCATAAATCTGGGCATGGGAGTGCATACCTGGAATCCCACCCAGCCCTTGGGAGATAGAGGCAAGGGGATCAGAAGTATCAATACAGTACACTTTAGGCTAGCCTGTGCTACATGGGACCTAGTCTTAAAACAAACATATAAAAATGGTCAGGAAGCCTTAAAGGGATGGTCACCTCCCACAAGCAAACTTTACCTACCCACCCATAGGGATGACAACAGACATAACATCTTTTGCTGTGGATATCGCTCTGTATGCTGTGAATGTGTTGCTCTGATTGATTAATAAATAAAATGCTGCTTGCCAGTAGCCAGGTAGAAAATATAGGTGAGACAAGCAGAGAAGAGAATTCTGGGAACAGGAAGGCTGAGTCAGGAGTCGCCAGCCAGACACAGAGGAAGCAAGATGTAGAAGTACCAGTAAGCCACAAGCCACGTGGCCACTTACAGGTTAATAGAAATGGGTTAATTTAAGATACCAGAACTAGATAGCAAGAAGCATGCCATGGCCATACAGTTTATAAGTAATATAAGTCTCTGTGTGTTTACTTGGGTCTGAGCGGCTGCAGGAGCCAGGTGGACACAGGAAACCTTCAGCTATAATCTTTAAATAAGGACACCATGAGATACCAACATCAAGTGCCTCTCTCATGGCTTGCTGAGAAACATTCTACTAAAAGAATGAAAACTTAGCCGGGTGGTGGTGGCGCACACCTTTAATCCCAGCACTTGGGAGGCAGAGGCAGGCGGATCTCTGTAAGTTTGAGGCCAGCTTGGGCTACCAAGTGAGTTCCAGGAAAGGAGCAAAATTACACAGAGAAACCCTGTCTCAAAAAAACAAAATAAAATAAAATGGGCACTCAATGTGTATTTGAAGAGAACTGATTTCTTTAAAACATTTTTAAAAAAGAATGAAAACTTCAAAGACATATATAAATGCATATAGGTGGGGTCAACTGAACTGCTCCAACTTACCAGCAATGTATAATCACCAGGTTTGTACTGAAATAGTCGGACACCAGGATTGTTTGTCTCTGTTTGTAAAACCCCTTTCACTGGTGTGACGGCAGGCGCCACAAATGCAGAATTTACTGGACTTCCTGGACCAAACAAACAACAACAACAAAAATCAGGTATATATTATAACATTTTAATTTAAATGTAAAAATATGAATAGCTTAGGTTAAGAGATCAATAGACAAACATTATGTGCCCATTGATTAATCCTCCAATTGTAATTGCCTCAAAGCACTAAGTGTTGCTTTTGAGAAAATAACGGTATTTAATATCAAAACCAAAGAGCTATTACTGATTTTTGTTAGGCAGATTAATGTTATCATGGTCATATAAATTACCTATATTTTCTAACAATGAATATACAATTATACAGATCTATAACTGACTTTATTTTTGAAAGTCACCTTTAAACACCAGATACAGATAGATGACAGACAGGTAGGTTATAGATTAAATAGATAAACGATGATAGATAGATAGATAGATAGATAGATAGATAGATAGATAGATAGATAGATAGATAGATAGATAGATAGATAGATAGATAGATAGATAGCAGATAAATGAGATATAGATGATTGATACAGACATAGATGACAGAACACAGATAGATAATAGATGTTAGACAGACAGATGATTGATGGATAAATATATGATAGTGATGACAAAGATGATAGAGAATGAATAGATAGCTGCTAAATACAGAAATACAGCAAGATCTTGATACATACATATTCAATACAAATGATAAGTAAACGGATTTGTTGATCATATTCTCAGCCTTTATATATATGTATATATTTGAAAATTTTTCATCCACAAAAAAGTCTACCATAACTTACATGCACAGATACACACAGAACAACAACAAATACAACAACAAACTGGTCTTTTTTTTTTTTATCATGACTAAAGCAAAGTTTCAATAATTATATATATAATAATTTGATTGGCACAAGCCTTTAATCCCAGCATTTGGAAAGAGAAGCAGGTAGATGTGAGTTTGCGGCCAGCCGGGTTTACATAATGAGTTATAGGCCAGCCAGAGTTACACAGTGAGACTCTGCTTCAAAAAAAAAAATATATCAAAATCAAAACATTAACATATTTTATAACATGTCTATTATAAGAACCGTAAACCAATTTTATAGTTGGGCATGGTGGCACATGCCTTCAATCCAGCACTGGGGTAAGCATAGGCAGGTAGATCTTTGTGAGTTTGAGGCCAGCCTGGTCTACCTAATGAGTTATATGACAGTCAGAGCTCCATAGTGAATCTTTCTCTAACAAAAAAGTCATATTATGATTTAAAAAAAATCAAACTTTAAAGTAGTCATTGTTATAAGATAATTTGTTCTAGATAAGAGATAAACATTTCAAAAATATTGTCAAAATACTGCAGAAAGTACAACTTGTTTCCCTCTTGTCTATATAAAAGCAAACTTTTATTATTTCTTGCTATAACTTCTAGTTTTCCTTCCTTTTACTGTAAGTGACAAGAGCAATTAAGAATGTGCTGAATATTTTAAGACAGTCTGTGAATTATGATCTGTACTTTAAATTCGGAGAAAAAAAAAACGAAGTCATATAAAGAGAAATTTGAGTGTAGCAGGTAAACAACAAACAGTATTTTTTCCTCCAAACAAAGAGTCTAGCATAAACTCGGAGTAAGCTAAGGCTTTCAGAAGCTTCTGTGTGAATGCCAAACAAGCAAGACTGGCCCTGCACAGCTGACCAGAGCTTACCTTGAAGAAATCCAGTCGCATGTCTAATCCTATGATTTGGGCACTCAGCATACAGCCATTCGAGATAAATAAGAAATGGCAATGGACTTTGCTTTCAAACAAAGCTTTAAATGCCATGATTAGTAAACACACTGGTCAGTCACAGCTATGCTCCAGCAAGGTGGACTGGAACCTGCATATAGGTCACCTTGATTACCTTTTTTATCGGAAAGAATCATAAGGCTGTCTCTGTGGGTGTGGCCATAGAACTGTCCTGCAATGACAGAGCTGTATTTTCTGAAAATATCCACCAGTTTCTCATTATAGTACTGCCTCACTGCTGGGGTACCCGTTGCATAAGGAAGGTAGCCCACTGGCACATGTGCTATGATGTACACCTGAAAAAAGAAATACAAGGAGGCAAATGACAGCTCGTTTGCACATTTATTGTTACTAAATGACAGCTGGATTGTTGTTGGTTTTCCTCTTTTGGGGGCCCCCCACCCAGCTCCCAAATAAATCACACAGGGAGGCTTATTCTTAATTATAAATGCCCAACCTTAGCTTGGCTTGTTTCTAGCCAGCTTTTCTGAACTTTAAATTAACCCATCTACCTTTTGCCTCTGTGCTTTTCCCGTTCTCTTATTTCTATAAATCTTACTCTTACTCCATGGCTTGCTATGTAGCTGCGTGGCTGGCCACTGGAGTCCTCCTCCTTCTCTGGCTCTTTCTTTTTCCTCCCAGGTTTCTCCTTCTATTTATCCTCTCTGTCTGCCAGCCCTGCCTATTTCTCTCTCCTTCCTCACTATTGGCCATTCAGCTCTTTCTGAGACCCTCAGGTGTTTTAGACAGGCACAGTAGCAATGCTTCACAGAGTTAAACAAATGCAATATTAACAAAAGTAACACACCTTCAAATAATATTCTACAACACTAGATACTCATGACTGAACACATATTAACTAAAATTTAGAAAGCAAAGACACTTTCTCTCCTGTTCCTGAGAATAAGGGAAAAAGCCACAATTATGCAATGATGCATTATGACATACATCTCATTTATTCTGGACTGTTGGATGGTATAAGAATATTGACCTGAGTCAACTTTGTTTTTAAATCTTGATTTTTAAGGCATTTATTAATTCCTGATTCTGCTAATTCTAGTCTAGAGGATCTACCTTCTCCTTATTTTGCAGAGAGCTGTTGAGTGTGTTTTCCAGCCATTCAAACTGATTTGCTGGGTCTGTCTTATTCAGGGTCATGATATTCGGGCCATAGTACAGGTTTGTATTTAGGCTAATGATCCTCAAGTTTGGATTACTTGCAACTTTCTGGGAGTAAAAGCCACCTGTAAAAACAAATGTAAAACACACTTTAGGAAGGTGAACACACAAAATGCAGATACCATGAAAGTGAATTCTTAAGGCTAACAATGCAGACTGGCATTCTCACTGGGTAAGAATCCAAGTTAACATTAACTGAAAAGGAACCATGGGTCAGGTCCAATGTATAAGATTATGAGGGAAGAGCAGTGGCATTGAATATGCATGTTTGGGTAGTGGGAAATGAAACTGATTTTTTAAGAAATAGTAATTTATATTATAGTAAACCCCAATGGCTCAAAATGCAGAGTGGTGGAATTATATCCCAACTGCCATGTCTACAACACAACTCCTGTACCTACAGTTCAGGGATCACTGTGGAAGACAGGGAAGAAAGATTGTAAGAGCCAGAGGATTGGGGAGTTTTCTATGAGATTGTGTGTTCTAAAAATATACACACATATATATATTTCTATTTGTCTACCTATTTATCTATCTACCTACCTATCTTCTTACCTATCTATCTATCTATCCATCCATCCACCTACTTACCTATCCATCATCCATCTATCCATCCATCCATATATATATATATGTCTATCTATCTATCTATCTATCTATCTATCTATCTATCTATCTATCTATCTACCTATCTACCTACCTACCTATCTATCCATCCATCCATCTATCTATCTATCATTTATCCAGTCACATAAGTAACAACAAAGAAAAGGCATCCATGCATTGAAAGAGCAAGAGGGGAGAGACACATGAGAGAATTAGAGGAAGGAAAGGGAAAGGAGAAATTATGCAATTATATTTTCACCTCAAAAAATAAAAAAAATAACAATTTATGCACTAGCTCCTAGTTTTAAATAATAGGACTTAAGCTGAGAGATACTGTGAAACATAAAATCTGAATAATGGAAATGCACAGGACCCTGCTAGATACACACAGAAAAAGAACACATATGCCCCACCCCTGAATCAGTGGAGACAGACACCAGAGGATCTGTCATATTGGAACATTTAGAGTGAGCCCCTCTGTTCTGGTGCCTGATTTCTTTGTCTTGTGCTCACTCACCAAGCATCTATTTCTTTAGCTTTCAATCATGACTGATCACACACAACCTCTTCGACTTCCATTTTCACCGCTATAGCCACAACATATTATGATTTTCCCCACAGTAATCATAGTGTAAGTGTGTGTGTGTGTGTGTGTGTGTGTGTGTGTGTGTGTGTGTGTTGCATGTAGAGGCTAGAGGCCAACCTCTCTAACGTCCTTCTTCAGATGCTATATACCTTGTTCATTGAGACAAGGACTCTCATTGGCCTGGACTTCACCAGGTTAGGCTCAAAGAACACAGAGCCCCAAAGATCCACCTGTGTCCACTTCCCAAGAAATTAAAAAGAAAAAGAACATTACATATTTACAACATACAATGGCTAGGGGTAAACATTCTGCTATAGTTTAGATTTGGAATGTTTTCAAATACCCTTATGTGTTTGCTGGTCCCAAATGATGGCCTTATTGAGAGGTTACTAAATCACCAGGCAGCATGAGAATCTACCCATTGAGAAGCTAAATGGGCAACTGGAGGTAGGGCCTAGTCAACTACAGGCAGTAGAACACAGGAGGAATGTCTTCAAATAGAATGTCTTATGTCTGCTCACAGACTCCTGTGCTCTCTCTCATTCTCTTTATCCTTCCCTATCTCTTTTTCCCTCCCTATCTCCTTTTCTGGTTGCCATGAAGTAAGGACCTATTCTCCACCATACTCATATGCCATGATGTCTTGGCCTCATCAGGGGCCTGAAGCATTGGGGCTAGAAGACCATGAGCCAATCGACCTTTGAAAGAAGAGTCTCAAATGAATCTTCCTTCCTTGTTTATCTCGGGTATTTTATCACTGTGCTGAAATGCTTACTAAACACACATTACTGTTCCAAAAGAGAGGAATGGGAAAGCAACAGAGAAGCCTCAGACAAAAGCAAGATGGACATTCAACGGGATAAACATTAAATTTTAACTCTGCGGCTGACATCTACTAGACACGGCAGTGGGGTATCAGCTTCAGTTGGGTTGTCCTATGGCCTTCCTGACTGCATGTCACATGTTCTCTCTGGGGCTGGCTCTGCTTGCATTTACCTCTTCCCTTGGAACTTCTGTGGTCTCCACACAGCTTCACACACCATCTTCTCATGGGCTGCCCACTGGAGGAGAGGGGAAGACTCACCATGTACTTTTCTACACATCTCAAGGCCCATCTGAAAACCTTAGCTATTCTCGCTTTACCAGCTGTTCCTTCATAACATTATGCTTTTGAGGTCAAAAGTATCTACTCTTTCTTCTCAATCCATTTTCTGATTTAAAACATGCACTTTCATTCATCTTCACATTCAAAGTTCAGCTTTTTCTTCATGTGATCGCAGTTGAGGGTGGGACAGGAAGGCAAAAAGCTCCTTCACAAGGTACACAGGCTCACATGTGTCCTAAAGTCTCACTGCTGTTTACTATCTTTCCTACAAAGTGGACACAAAGACCATCTAGAATTGGGAGACACAACCACATGTTAAAGATTTAAGTCTGAACAAGTAATAAAAAGGGAAGCAAAGGAGCATTCCACTAACCTTTCTTTAAAGTGCTAATAGCTTCTTCATCCAGCCACGGTTTCCAGAGGTCAGCTACAGCACTGTAGACCTTGCTGGTGGCTATTGGCAGCTGGTCCTGGCCACAAAGAAGACAATCCTCAATTGAAACTTTAAAGATATTTGGATTCATTAATGGGAATATTGCTTGAGTGCTGACTATGTTAGTCATCTGTAAGCACTAAATTTTCAGTCTTTAAGGAATTTGTATAACCTAGCAGAGAAAAGATAGACAAAAGTTGATGCACTGACTGTAGGACATACTGCCAAGAGCTACCATAGAGGTCCTAGGGAACAAAAGAAGAAGATCATGTCAGGCAAGGCGTGAAAGTATGGATTGAGTAACAATTTCAAGTTGGCATTAAAGCAAAATACATGATCCAGACATAAACACAACAGTACAGAGGTGTGCGCTATGTACAGAGAGATGCTCATGCTTAGGGCCTGGGCAGGGTTTAGATAGATGATGAGATCAAGTGTGTTCCCAAGACAATGAAGGCAGGTTTGAGCCTGCACACATGGGACTAGTGTAGCACCTTGTAAGATCAGAGAAAATTTAATGACTTAAGATGTTAATAAAGTCATTTAGAATACCATTACAAAGCTGCACAGTTCCTTCAAGAGTCAGATTTATGCCTGAGTGCTTGTGATTTGCACTAGACTCTTTGTGGAAGGCTAAGTTGTAACATATTGTAATTTAAAAACAATAAAATATATATATAAAAAAATTAGGAGCTGAAGAGACAGCTCAGCAATTAAGAACATGTATTGCAGAAGACTGAGTTTGGGTCCCAGCAGCCATGTTGGGTGGCTTACACTGCCAATCCCAAAGGATCTGATGTCTCTAGCTTCATGTGCACACACACCCACACACACACACACACACACACACACACACAGTTTTAAAAATATTTTTTTCCGTTTGGACTAAGACCTGACTACACACACACACACACACAGAGAGAGAGAGAGAGAGAGAGAGAGAGAGAGAGAGAGAGAGAGAGAGAGAGTTTTAAAATTTTTTTTGCCTTTTGGACTGAGACCTGACTACCACAGAGAAACAAGCTATAATAAGAAGAGACCTTACCCATGCTTACCCATGAGCTTGGCAGCACCAGTCTTACCAATGTAGAAGTAAATAGAAACCCTGGTCCACACTGCTAACTTGAGCAGTAATGGGAAAGAACTCCTGGGTAAGTAATCTGCCTCTGATGAACAGGTGAGGCAGTTGCACATCTCTGTATATGTTTATGGAGTTACCCTGCAGCTTTAGGGGCTTTTAATGGGAAATTTTACACTAGTATTCTCTAAAATTATATCCCAGATAGCAGTCTTTAGGGAAATTTGTTCTGAAATTTTCTCGTAGTGTTTGATATATCTAAAGCTGTGAGGTGAATGAGAGCAAGGGAGAAACACAAGAGGAGTTATAGGAGGGGAGAGGAAAGGATGGAAATGATATAAATACAGTACTCGTACGTGAAACAGTAAAAAACGTGTTTTTACATTAAGAAAGATCAGGTGGGTATGGTGGTGCAAGCCTTTAATCCCAGCATTCAGGAGGCAGAGGCAGAGGCAGAAAGAAAAGAAGTAATAGGAAAAAAAAAATCACAAGGTAGGGACTGGAAATCAGATTCAAGGGAGAGTACCTGTTTAGTTTGTGGGAGACCTTGGGTTTAGAATGTGGGAGACCCTGGATTCAATCCCCATCAGTAAAACCCATAATTGGGGGGAAATGTAATTTGTATATATGCAGCCCAATTTACCTACGGAAAGAGCAATTTAGAAGTCAGTATTTATGTCTTTGACTTGCTTTAAGATTTGACTTGAACAAAAACAAGGATGAAGATAAAATAAAATCTCAAAGAAATAAAAAAATGTTCACTTGGTATATGATTTAATGACCACAACTTTACATACTGAGGGCTTATGAGGTATCAGGAAATATGTTACACTCTTTTCATATATTATCACTGATACGCACAAAAGCTTTGAAAGGCAAATATTGTCACTCTTGTTTGTAAATGAGTAACCTATGGAAGAAAGACATGTAATAAGAGAATGTCTTTCTGTACGCTGCGAATATGTGTTGTTCTGATTGATAAATATGTGTTGTTGATTGATAAATAAGGCCATTTGGCCTATGGAAAGGCAGCTTAGAGGTAGGCAGGAAATTCAAAGAGAGAGACAGGGAGAAGGTGGAGGAGACACCAGTGAGCTGCTCAAGGAGCAACATGTAATGGGACACAGATAAAGCCATGGAACATGTGGCAATACATAGATTAATAGTTATGGGTTAATTTGGGATATAGAGCTAGCTAGTTAAAAGCTTGAGCCATGGCCATGCAGTTATAATTAATATAAGCCTCTGTGTGCTTACTTGGGGTATGTGAGTGGGAGAGATTTGTCCTGACCGCTGGCAGGCTGAGACACAGGAAAAAAATCCAGCAACAGAATTACCTAAGGCTAAGCAAGGTCTCTGAACAGAGGATGATGGAACTATAAATTCTCATGAACAAATCTCTGTACAAATCGATCCTTTTTGTTTTGTTTTTGTTTTTTCATTTTTCAAGAGAGGGTTTCTCTGTGTAGCCATGGCTATCCTAGAACTCACTCTATAGACCAAGCTGACTTCAAATTCACAGAAAGCCACCTGTGTCTGCCTCCGGTGCTGGCATTAAAAGCATGCACCACCACTGTCCAGCTTGAGTTTTACACCGCTGTAACAGAACACTGTACCATAGCTAAGTATGCACAGGCACCTTAACAAATGGCTTCTGTGAGTGACTGGAGTCAGGTCACATCAAGCATTGAATATCCTGAAAATAGTTTTTGTCTTGCATTACATCTGAATCAGATAAGCTGGATTGGAGCACGGACCTTTGTTTATTTTAATAGTCTTCCTATTGTGCCCTTAATAATAATCTACCTTAAATCAGAATGTGCTGATCTTCATATGTCTACAGGTTTGGAAAAATGGAAACACCTGTCTGTATTAACCTTGCTTTATAGGCCTACTATGGAAATGGCAAATGAATAAGAAAATACACTGAAAGGACTGGGGAAACTAAGACGTTTATAACAAAAAAAAAAAAGAACTAAAAATGCACAAACTATGAAATTTACTTCTAAAGAACATTATTGGCATAATACTTTATGAATTTTGTTTTTTTTTAATCATTTGAAAATACCCATAACCTTCCTTGATGGTTATCCCAGGAGTACTTCCTTGAGACACATTCTTACACCCTACCTTTGTCATAATTTTGACACTATTAATAGGTAAATCATCTAAGCACATTTTACCTGTGGCCAGTAATCATGATTGCCCAGTGCAGGAAAAACCTGGAGGTTTGGAAAGAGGCTCTGGACCGTCATTGTCATGTTAGTGATCACCTTTATAACAGTGCCTGTAGACAGCTCAGGCACTGGGACATGAGGTGGGCTATCCCTGAAAAGGAGACAGAAGTGTAGAGAATAAAATCGCTAGATTTATGGGTGATAACTTGTTGTAGCTATCATAAATGTTTACTTTAGAATAACAAATTAAAATTAAAAAGTCAAAGAGTAGCCAATGGTGATGGCATACGCATAGTCCCTACTATTCACTAAGGGATGGGTTGAGCCCAGTATTTCAAGATCAGCTTGAACTACATAGCAGAACACAACCTCAAAAGGGGTAGGGGGATGAGGTGAGACAAATACTCTTCATCTACTGATAATAGAAAAGGGGGTAGGTGGTAATACAGGAAATTCTAGCCTATTTTACTCCCTGGATGAAGATTTATAAGAAACAGCACAGAAACAGAAAAGTGTAGACTTCAGGACCAAAAGCATGAATCAAATATCTGTTTAACCAACAAGTAATTATATACACGTGGGCGAGTTGTTTAGGATCTCAGTGTCTTCATTTTCTCCCCTCTATCATGGAAATAATATGATCAAGGGATATAAATGTTAATAAGTTGCAGAATAGAAATTAATTAAAACAGTCCTCCACACAAAGTAAACACCTTATAAAGATTAGCTATAGCCCGTATTCAGGAATTAGAAATACAGTCCTCACCACAGTATTTTGATGGATGGACCTAGTTAATTATCCCCCCATAAAATGATGCTTCGCGAAACTGTCATCACAGGTTAACACCCATTATTGTCTTTTGTTCTTAATTATTTAACCAAAACTTATTGTTGTATTAATCCATATTACAAGAAACTAATGCAAGTGTGTTACTTATGGAATCATCTCTTGGTTAACACAAACATATTTATGAAGTCTACACCACAGGAAAAAACCCCACAGGATGTCTAAAACTGTTTTTAGCACTAATAATATTGACTAATGTAGTCTAGTATTTTTTTACATAACACGTTTTATTAAGTCTGAGAGTTGCACATATGCATACAATTTACCTTGGTCATAGTCACTTCCCATTCCCACTAACTCATCCTAGATCAACACCCACCTCCCACTCCCTCCCGACTTCATGCCCCCTCTTTTTCCTTTTTAACTGAGTCCAATTTGCACTGGGACCTTTCACTGTAGTGTGAGACCTAGCATGCTTTAACACAAACAATTCTTTATGAAATTTAGCACACTAATGAAGATTGTCACACTATTAGGACAATACTACATAATTAAGAGTTTATGTACTTTCTTACCCTGTCCATATCATGAAAGATGCTTCTTGTCCTGAATTCTTAATAAAATCAAATGCTGACAAAATAAGTTGATATGGAGAGTCACACAGAAAATCTCCAAAGGGGCCAGGATTGGAGGCATTTGCACCTTTGGATGAAGCACACACCTTGGTGTGGTCATCTGTGATGTGGTAAGTCGGGTCTAGATGTAAGTCAGTCACATGCCAAAACTGTCCTGTTGGTTAGAAAAGAAATACCGATAAATTTGTGTTTGGAGTAAGACCGAGACATCTGCTCCCCTCACCACAGAAGAAAGTTGTCACAATTTCGGGGTTCTTACACTACAAAGTTAAGTGCAACTCTCTCCTGTGAGATGAAGAAGCATCAAATAACAGAAGAACATACAACTTTGACGTGTGAAACCAATGAGTCCAGAGTTAGCCTGACTACTCAGCAAAGACTCCAGGAAAGATGAGATTGCACAATGAAACGCTTGGTGCCATCTTTCTGAGAAGCCAGTGAGATAGTATCCTACTGTGTCTCAATAGCATGTCTTCTTGCAGAATTGAGAAATTATTTGCTTTACTCTTGTAGAAAAACAATCACTTAAAAATACTATCTACTGTACCAAGATTGTACACACAGATAGAGTGCAGAATCAGGAGATGTTTATCTCAGGTAATTCTTATACTGAGTTGATTTCTCTCAGCATTAAAGGAAAAACAAATCTTGAATAAAAGCCATGACACAAACATGATTGCTTAGATGTTCTTTAAAGCTAAGTAATCAGGTAAAAACCATCATACACTTGTACTCAACGTTTATATTATGGGAGGCAGTTCTTAAAAGACAAATTTTCTATTGGGCTCAGGGAAAAGCCAAATCAATCTATTTTTGCAGTAATCCTATATGGAAATCATATTAAGAAATATTATTTCATTGAAAGAATTATTAGTACAAGTCATGATATCTTTTACTATGAATCTGTGTTATATGCACAGGTGGAGTTTATTTATTTAGTTAGTTAGTTAGTTAGTTAGTTAGTTAGTTAGTTAGTTTTTTTTGAGACAGGGTTTCTCTATGTAGTTTTGGTGCCTGTCCTGGATCACATTCTATGGACCAGGCTGGCCTCGAACTCACAGAGATCCACTGGCTCTGCCTCCCCAGTGCTGTGATTAAAGGCATGCGCCACCCCTGCCTGACTGTCAGGTGTAGTTTATATGACAGATATGGTATTAAGAAATTTATATATGTTATATCACTTCATTCTCAAAGGGACTCCATGAAGTTGAACTTACCATTTTGAGTTTGTGGTAGAGAGAAACTAATGTTGGGTGTGGTTTGAATGAGAAATATCCCCATAGGCTCAGGTATTTGAATATTTAGTCCCCAATTAGTGAAGTGGAGTTAAGGAATCTTTAGGAGGTGTAGCCTTGGTTGAGGAAGTACCTAATGGTGGGATGGGTTCTGAGAGTCCATAGCCTTTCCCCCCAACTCTGCCATCTCTGTTTTCCATTTGTGGTTGAAAATGTGATCATTGAGCTTCCTGATCCAGCCCCATGTACCATGCCTTCCTATCCTGGATCTAGAAACCCAAATAAACTCTACTGTCTAGAAGTTGTCTTGATAGTGGCATTTCATTTATCACAGTAACAAAAGTTCACTAATACACTGACTCAAATAGAAATTTGGTAAGCATACACAACTTATATATGATCCAGCATATAAGGGAGCCCATATGTTGAAAAGCTCTCAAGTTTCCTTATATATAATTTATATAAAAACACAACCATTGTGTTGCTTTCTCATATATAATTAACATCTTCAACACTGACATGTGTCCAGCTTTAACAGCCATGATGTTTTTTTACTTTTCTGAAAGCATAGAAACCTTTAGGACAACAGAACTAAATTTTGGAATCACAGAAGATCAAACATTTTCCTTATTTTGTTTTAATTATCATACTTATTTAGTGAGTATATTCTTCGCATTTTTTCATTTAATTGCTCTTCAAAATAACCCTCCAAATATGCTGCAAAGACATACTTAAAAGAGTTTTGAACTCACTCTGATTTCAATTTACATCTGAAATATATCAGAAGAAACAGCAAAAACAAGTAGGATGCAAACTTTTTAATTTATGCAAAAATGATAAAACTCAATAAAACATAATGGGAAAAACACAGTGAAAGCAGTTATGATGATGTTTTGACTGGTGATGTGAGGCATGCCTATGAGGAACTCTTGAGTCCTGATGTAGAAAGACCCAGGCCACAATGGCAGGCACTAGTCTCAAGGCACATGATCCTGGATTGTGTAAGTGGAGAGAAAACTGGGCATAAGTAAACATGGGTCATTTCTTCTCTGTCTGCTCTTGACTGTGGATGTGACCAGCTGCCTTATGTTCCTACTCTGACTTCCCAGCAACAACGAGGCAAGCATTTGACTATAGCCACAGAAATGAAATTAAAACAGCAGTGAACTTGCTAAGTAGCAAGGACAAGTTATTGTTTGGGGGTCAGTTCTTGCCAGTGTCAGCATAATTTTATAACAAGGGTTTACATGTAAGAAGTAGAAGACTTGAAATCCAGATGGAAGTTGAAATAAAGTAGTATCTGTGGTCAATTACTCAGTATTCATTACTCAAAGACTTAATCAGTCTTTGGAAATATCAGCCAAGAGTAATTTCTTTCTTTCCACACAAAGCAGAAAATGCCCTAAACTTTATCTCGAGTTCAGTTATACCGTATCCCAGTACACAAAGCAGAGGAGGCAGATTGATTGGCATTATCATACAGGCTGCCCTTCCATCTCACTTTTATGTCAACCTGTGTTCGTACTATTTGTAGAATGTAAACATGCAGCGACTACACATACAACAGAAAGGCGTTGTGTTGTGACACCAGAGTCAGGCAGCCTGACTTCTGACCTAATCTCTGCCACCAGTAATTAAAGTTGGCTGTGTGACCTTAGCCTGTTTCATCTGTCAGATGGAAATGTAATGGTGTCCTGTAAGATAACAGGTATCTTAGCTGTAGCAGAAAGCAAGTCCTTAGAAGGTACACGACACTGAGCAAGCTACATTTTAGTTTTGCTATCATTATTTTAGAAAGCCTGCCATCTGAAATTGAATTTCCCCATTTGCACGTGACCGTTCAATTTCATCAAGTACTTATGACATGTTTAGTACGTTCTCTAGGCTTTTCGTCATTATTGTCCGTTATAACAGACAGAGAACTGAAGTGCACAGAGATTAAGCCGAAGTCGAATATCATAAAGAGGGCGGAGACACTGAACTCACGTTGCTTTTAACCTCTGTACACTGCCTCCCACATACTTAGTCAAATGGGCTGCCTCACACAAAAGTAGATAATGGTATCTACATACAAGGTGCAGTGAAGATTAAGGTAAATAAGATCATGAATGGATTAAATTTTCATAATCTGAAACTTGAAATGGATTAGAGTACATCCTTCTGACAGAATCCAGTAGCTGGTTCACAGAGTTCCAAGAACTGGGAATTTGCCTGATAGAGTAGGCCCTTAGCAAAGACTCTTTAATTTATAACTAATGACATTTAGGCAAAGGCCGATTTCAGGCTTCCCTCCATATCATGTGACTAGTCAATGAAAGCTAAGCTAGAACCAGTTTCTCCAGATGACAAGGTGCTGTTTCTCCCACACTGCTGGATAGACAAATGAGTGGGTAATAGTTTCACTGAAGGATTGCTTTAAATGAGTCAGAACCTCTGGAGGTTTTTACATCCTATATTTAATGAAATTGTGCATAAAGAGTGTGTGTGTGTGTGTGTGTGTATGTGTGCGTGTGTAAGGCCACCAATCTGGCCTGTGATCCAGTCAGTAACACACTCGAGTAGAAACTTTCTAGTTCAAAGTCCAAAATACTTTACCACAATTGCTTTTTTCTTCTTCAGATAATTTTTCAAAGATTTCTCAAGAAATAATGCTTCCCACATGTCTAGACAGATAAATGATCAGAATTGGTCTAGACAAATGCTCAAAATTTCCAAGAAAAAAACTTAAGTCAAAGAATGTTTAATAACTTGTCCCAGCAAACCCAATGAACCACGACTGTAGGGACAACTGTATGCAGTTGTCTAAATAGGGGTTGGTTTATCTGTTTAAAATGTCAGTTCCTATGTGCTAAATACACCAGTAAATGACAGTCTACTAAATCAAAAAAAAAAAAAAAAAGGAGCCAAACACATTCAGGTAAACAACACCAAGGTGGTTATCCTCCAGTCACCTGGACTTGGCAAGGGAGAAAAGTAGGCCTGGGAATTTAAACACAGTGAGAAAGCAAGCAGAGGTCAGGCTGGGTGGAAGTTGTGGGGAAAGTGCCAGGGAGAAAGAGGAGAAAGCGTGGAAAATAATACATGCAATGTGAAACCCCATGACATCTCTTCATGGACTCCAGCTAGCCTCTCTCGGTTTGCCTCTCTGGGCTTCCTAGGCAGTAGGAGGTGATTCAACCATGTCACCTCCCCTACCAAAACAGGAAACTAAATGAAGATTCACATCACACACACACACACACACACACACACACACCACACACACACACCACCACCCCACCACCACCACCACCACACCACTCCCGCGCAAGCAAATTTGCACACGAAGGCTTTCAGCAATTAACTCTAAAAGGTGACTGACTTTGCCTGTGGTGCAGCCTGAGACATCTTTAGGTCAAAATCCTGAGGAGTCACCAATTTAAATAGCCAATTCCTGGTGCTAAGCCTGCTGCCTGACAGACACAATTCCAGCAGAATAAAAACACAAGGCAACAGCATACATACACAGTATGTGGGGTGGGGGTGGGGGGTCTGTTATGATTGTTATTTGCCAGAGTTGGCAAACCAGACATACAACCGTGGCTTGCAAAGGCTTGACCGACTAAGTTAGGCTCACTTCATGCTCAGGCAAAGATAAGGGACCCGCCCCCGCTTCGCTCCCCCACCCCCACCCCGCTCCGCCCCCAGAACATTCCTGAAGTCCTGTGCAGATAGATAGACCAGCAGCTTAGACAGGAGACAGACAGCCGAATTTCAGTTCTGAGCACTGCAGAAAGTCTCAAGTACAGCTAGCTCCCTCAATCAAAAGAGAAACCCTCTCTTAGCAACCCCACCCCAGCTAGAGTAATTATTTTTCAAGGGGGGGGGGGCAGTGACCTTAATTTTTTTAAACCCAGAAGGCATCCTACAATCTTACTAAACAGTCTGAAGATGGATTCCCCAACTTGACAGAGATCAGAAGTGTTTACCTGACCCCAGGTACCCATCCCCACAAGTCTGGATTCAGTAATTCTGGAGTGGGGCTGAACTTACCGCATCTTACCAAGTTTAGGAGCTACTGTTCACTGCTGCTTCTGCTAGGGTGAGGGGCGAAGGGACGGAGGGCAGGGGGTGAGGCAGGCACCGGCTAAGTGTTACAGAACAGAGCAGTTCACCACTCAAAGACCCAAGTGCACCAAGGGATAAAAAAGAGCTCACAAGTTTTACTGTGAGCATGGGAGGGACGAGAAGCCTGAAGACCTGGAGAGACAGAGAAAGCCTCCGACTTCAGTGAGCAGAACAGAACAGAAGGACGCTTTGTGTAGGACGCAGGTGTGGGGACTCTTGTCTGTCCCCCTCAGCTCTGGGCAGACTGGGTGATTTAGGGAGTACCCACAGCAATTCTTAGCTTGCCTTTCCTGCTGGACCGCCGCTTGGGCTTTCTTCCCTCGGGAGCAAAACAACCCCCGACCCAGGATGTAAACAAACGCCCAGCAGGCGACTCGCTACTGGCTCCCACAGACTCCCCCTCCCCGCACGGTGGCCCGGGGCCCAGTGACCTTGCTATCTGGCCTTGGACCACAGTGACCAGCGTGGCTGCGTCCTATGCCCAGCCGCCCACGCACAGTCGAGACTTCCCCGGTCCCTTCCATAGTCCCGTGCACAGTTGCGATCTACTCACCCACAGTTGGGGCCCGACCGGCGGGCGCCAGGGGCACCCCGAGGCCCGGGTGGCAGAGCCAGGCAGCCAGCAGGCAGCAGAGGAAGGTGCCCAGCAACGCCATGGCGAGCAGCGGTCACTGCCCCGGAGAGGCTAGGCTAGGGCGCTGCTGGGACCCACAGGCCCTGGGGGTGGGGAGGAGGCCAGAGCCGCTCTGGGTGTAGACGCCCAGCAGATCACGTGCAAGGGCAGATTTCCCCAGAGCATAAGTTCTCCTGACCTTCCGGACTGTAATTTTACTTTAATATGCTTCCTTATTTCTGAGGTCAGTGGGAAGGAATATTCTTGTGCCAACCCCATGCACATTATCTTCCCTGAACCCCAGGAGCGCCTACCTGACAGGGCCACTTAGGAGAGGTGCTGGCAGGGGCGGGGAAACTCTGAAGTGTGTTTGAGACATTTGAGTAGCAGATGGGTCTGAATTTCCTCAGTTTCTGCACCACCCGAGAGACTCAGGACAGAAAGGCAAATTCCCAAGCCTCAGGCCGGCTCTGATGAATCAACACTCCAAGAATGGAACCCAGCAGTGTGTTGGCTTCCCAAGCCTCCAAGGTGATGCATCGGTGGAGTTTGCAAACACATCCGTCCTGTCCCGGGTTCACCTGAACCCCCCACCCCAACTGAGTTACAGCACGTCCTCATGCAATACACCTGGTCAATGCAAATAGAGACTGTTGATTTTACACGCCGACGGAAGTTTGGGAAACTATTTTGGCAAGGAAGCCAGACTCCCCAAACTATGTTTGATATATATTCTGTGTTCTTTCTTTTGGCATTCATGAGAATGCAGTCTCTTTAAAATAAAGCCAATAACTTTAGTTTATAAGGCGTGGGGTTTATGTGGAGAAGACCACACCTTTGAGAAACACTAACCTCATAAAAGAGGGGAGCCGGAGCACCTTGAAGCTGTGCTGTGTTAAAAGATCCTGCAAAATACTATACTTTAGCTGAGTTTACTGGGGGAAGGTGGATGCTTTAGGTAGAAAGCCAAAATTTTCCTAGGTTATCTTGGACCCTTTAATAATCAATTGCCTTAACTTGTGTATCTAGCACAGTATTCTCATGACTAACAGGGTAACTTAGAATACATCACTAAGCTTAATTACTCTTTAGATTCCTACATTCCTAAAATTAAGAATACTACATCTAAATGCTATAGATTTACCTACTTGGGTTTACATTCTTTCTACCACAAACATGATTGGTAAATGTATTGATTTATTGCTTTCTTCATTCTGTACTATATAATTTTCTATAACCTATTCCATGCTGCAACAAACACTTAGAGAAAATTGAATCTGTGTTCCCGGCCTGGGAGCACACCTATTTGGTTCAGAATACATTATTCTTATATTCTTGCCAGGTAATTTTACCAAAGTGTTTTACAAATAAATTTTCCATCAGAGAAAAACGTTATTTTACATTTATATAATTTAGTGATTGTATCTCATGAAAAGGGTTTTTTAATGAACACTAACTCCCTTTTCAGATCCTGCCAGACTCCTCCCAGACTTGCTGTAGCTTCCAGGTGATTCCAGCAGGACAAGCTCCACAACGAATTTCAGGTGCAGACAGATTGGCCTCTGCAGTTTCTCAGTTTGTGATCTAAAGAGTATAGGGGGAAGTCAACCAGGAAAAAGATCATGAGCCTGAGATGGAGATTACAAATTATCATTGGTAAGATAACAAGAGTGTGGATGTTTTTAGAAAATGAGCAAATTGTAATACTAATGTTTGCTAATTCCTGTGGGGAGCCTACCAGACAGTTGATAGCCAACTGCAAGTTTTTATTCCAGCTGGCTGGGACTATACTCAGGTATTCGAGACTTAAGTGTATCCCAGAGCATACTGAGTAAGAATCTCTTAAAGGCAAAAACCATATCCTGGTATCTCACTTTGCAGCTGCAGGGGTAGGTTTAAGAGAACCTAAGTTAGCTGGGGCATCTTGGCCTCAGGTCCTAAAATAAAGTTGAGTAAGTTGCCACTGGGTTCTCCATTAAGGAGATCAATTTCCAATTAACCTGAAATGGCCTCAGCGAGAATACAAGATGGAAGAATCTCTGCACTGTCTTGCCCTGTCACACGAGCTTTGTTTTGTTTTGTTTTCAATTTCTAAGACATATTACAGGAAGTAAATTGGTTATGAAATAACTTTTCAGTTAAGAAGCAAAATGCAAGCTCGGTGATGGTGCCTTTAATCTCAGCACTTGTGGGAAGCAGAGGCAGGCAGATGTCTGTGAGTTGGAGGCTTGGGGGTCTACAGAGTGAGTTCCAGGACAATCAGAGCCAGACAGAGCCAGAGCTGTTACACAGAGAAACCTGGTCTCCAAAACTCAAAAAGAAGATGAAGAAGGGGGAGGAGGAGGAGGAGGAGGAGGAGGAGGAGGAGGAGGAGGAGAAAGATAATGACAGCCTCCTGTCTACTGCACTTTCTTTTTCCTTTCTACTCAGTAGGAAGCTCAAGGCTTCAGTGTTCCACATGTGGATATACCCAAAATGGAAGCCTGCATCTGTAGGTCTCCAGGCCCCAAGTGTTCAAGTTCATCTGAACCAGGGAAAATGGGAGATAAATGCAAAAAAAAATTCTGATGACTGACTGCCAGTGGTTGTTACAGTTTCATCTCTGTTGCCAAGATGAAACACTCAACTAAAAGAGTTCATGGAAGGTGTCTTAGTCATTGTTCTATTGCTGTGGATAGACACCATGGGACTGGCTTACAGTTTCAGAGGTTTAGTCCATTCTCATCAGGATGGGGAGCACGGCAGCATATAGGTAGGCATGGTGCTAAAGAAGTAGCTGAGAGTTCTACATCTGAATATGAAGGCAATAGGAAGAGAGAGCCACTGGGCCTGGCTTGGGCTTTTGAAACCTCAAAGCCTACCCCAGTGACACAGTTCTAACAAGGCCACACCTCCTAATCATTTCAGATAGTGCCACTCGCTAAGCCTTATGAACCTACGGGGGTCATTCTTATTCAAACCACCATAGAAGGTAATGGTTTCTTTTATAGATCACAGCCCCACCATTAAGGGAAGTTAAAGCAGAAACTCAAGGTGGAGCTTGAAGCAGAAACTGAAGGAATGATACCAGCTCTCAGATAGATTCATACTTAGCTAGCTTTCTTTTAGAGCTCAGGCCAGTTGCCCAAGGAATGGGGTCACCTACAGAGGGCTGTGCCCTCTTCTATCTACCTATTAACAATCAAGACCCCACATCAATGTCTACAGGCCAATCTAATCTGGCAGTCTCTCCATTGAGACTCTCTTCTCAGGTAAACCTAAGCTATGTCAAATTGACAGTTAATGCTAACTAATACAGTGGTCTATGACCAGATTTTACAAAACAGCTTTTAGCTTAGTTTATATATTTGAGAACTTGAAATTTCCAAAGTGGTATTCCTTTAATCTCTTGGTCAAATTGCCTTTGGTTATGGTAAATATCCCCTTTTCTCTAACAATGTTGGGGGGGGTTGAAAAGTTAGTATATCTATACATTATTAAGGGAAATAAAGTTCAATTTGAAGAAAAATGAGTTCCAACTACTTTTAAAAATTTAAGAAATAGAAATATCTAGTAATACTAGTTCTATAAATATACATATGGTCTACCACTGCAGCTCTTGACTTTTTTTAACCCATTGTGATGTTATTTCCTATTCAGGCCACCCAAACACCTTTCCATTCTTTAGTGTTTTGGAAACTAATACCAATAGGCTGTGTTTTAGCTTTATTACAGTGAACTGAAGAAAAATCCCACCCTTAGTTCAGCAAGCCAGAGTCCATGCTTCCAAAGCAAGAGTCTGCAGCAGAGACAGTGGCCGTACTGAAGTAGAATGAACACCTTCTCAAAGTCCCGCTTTAGGCTCTTTAGGACCAGTGACTTTAGATAATCTTTGACAGTAATAATTTTTCATTTAAATGTTTAATTTTGTATTTTCATGCTCTATATTAAAGTACATGAGTACCTAGAGACATAGCTCAATGCTTAAGGGCACTTATTATCTTCCAGAGAACCAGAGTTTGGTTCCCAACACCCAAGTCTGGTGGCTTACAACTACTGTAGCTCCAGGAAATCTGACACCCTCTTCTGGCCTCTGTAGATACTCACATATACCTCCATGCAGGAGGCGCGTGTGCACACACGCACGCGCGCACACACGCACTAACACACACACACACACACACACACACACACACAAATTATTAAGTATTTTAAACTGCACATTGAGAATTCTTAATATAGAAATTGGAAATTCAAAATGCTCCAAAGTCCCAAACTGACATGACACCACCAAGGGGAGATTCCAAACCTGAGCTTACATTGCAGAAGCTAGTCAAAATTGAAGTGCATTGAAATATTTTACAAAATTACCTTCAAGTATGTGAAGAAGGTACATATGAAACATAAATGAAATTTATGTTTAGATCATATTTCTAATATATCTTGTTATGTATATGTATATCCTAAAATCCAAAACTCTTTTTGTCCCAAGTATTTTGGGTAAAGAATATTGAGCCAGTCTTACAGCAATCAGGTAACAGCATCACCGCAGTGAACCATATAAATTAAAGAACATTTCCTCACATTTTATACTTTGACCTTGAGTTCACTTATAAAAATGTAATGAAACCACAAGATTGCATTAAAATAAGGATTACATATTTCCCAAAAAAAATATTTTACTATGCCCCTCCGCATAAATACCCCTGCCCCATAGACACTTATATACTAAAGCTGATAGACAAAAGGTTTCCTAAGGAACAAGCAGGAGAATAAAATCTTGCAGTTTTGTTTTGGAAAGAAACTGAGCCAAGATGCTGAGTTCCAAGAGGATGTAAAGGGAGACAGGGGAGCTTGCCATTCTCAGTATTATTTAGTAGTCATGAGAACTTAGCCAGGCAACTGTAATCCTTGTTTTACTCCATCGGTAGAATACGTACAACATTCCCTGCCTTTTTTTATATCATGGGTTGAGAAAATGACCAAAGAGCATTTTACGAGTAACAAAATGTAGTCACATTTGTTTGTATGTACATCACCATTGCAAACCAGCTACAAAAGATATTTGGTTTGGTTTGGTCAAGTCCATTGCCATCATCCTTTCTACCCAACCCCAGGAAAAAGAGGAATTTGAACATTCTCATGGATTCTCTGTGTTTACTTCCTTTTTACATACTTGATTTAGTAAAGTTCAGTGTAGTGAGGTGTTTAGAGATTCATGCTAAGAATGGAGGACAGAAATCAACTTCCTTTTCCTAATTGCCTTACTCAAAAACTTTGATAAATGACATTGTGATTGCATGGCACTGGATTATATTTATTTTTTTTTATCACATTTTGAAGCTTCTCATTTTCTTTCTTTGGACTGTTTTTTAACAGCAGAAGGTTAATTTTGTAGTCCAAGTCATTGTGGACAACTTCCTTAGGGTCCTGACCAGATTTATTGATTCAAGTTTTGTCATCAAAGCCACAAAAACATGGCATCTCCACATTTTCTGGGTCACCCAGTTATTTTATGAATGAATATTTTATACAAGGCAATACTTTTCCAGTGTCAGTTTATGCTATAAGAAAGGCTATTTTATTGAAAACTCTCCAATAGACAGTTCCTAGACAGACTGATGACATTAAAAACAACAGTAAACTTTTTATGTGTCTATACTTTTTATTCCAATTGGGTTTATATTCCAAAGAAAATCATAAAAGTATTCCCATCTTTATAAAAAGTTACTATAAAATTGTAGCAAATTACAAAACAGGGACCTTTGCATATCAAAATTCTATGAGTTGCTTGGAGTAGCGTATCTTTACATTACAATTTTCTGCCTCCACACCAAAGACAACCATCTAATGAGTGGGCAGTGCTATAGTAGCTGGCCATCTCTGAAACTCCAGCAAAGCGAACTTCCAAAGAACCACCGTCTCCTCTATGCCTTTTCATAACAGCGCACAGCAACAGTATCACCAATGGTCAGAGTCTGAAATCATCAAAAGAGAATTGAATCTTTTTACCCAGGAGTATTCATGGCTGAAGTTTTTATCATGGATATGATTTCCATATTAAGCATGAAGAACAAAGGCATTTACAAGTGTTAAATGTTGCATACACTTTTTGTTTCCTAACCAACCAACCAAACAAACAAACAAACAAACAAAAAAACACAAGTTCAATGAGTGAAACACACACGCTCATGTTATTCAGGTTTCTGAAAATGAAAAGGGGGCAGAAACTGACTCTGCAATTGAAATTACATTAAAAAAAAAATCCCTTTGTGTTACATTATTAAGGGAACTAGAACAAACTGGATGCAAGGAAGGTGGTGTCTCACTGTGGCCTCAACTATCAGTTTTGAAAGGGAATTCGATTTATGATAAGTTTTCATAACATTTTTCAATCCATAATCTTGATTGATTTCTTCAGAAAATACAAACATCTGAGCTCATGGTATCCGGAATGATTTATTCTAAAATCAGCAACAACACACCCTACAGTGCTCTCTCTACTTTGACTACCATGTTTAGCCCATGTGAATCTACCCCTGGTGGTATGTGGCAATGGTACTGACTGTTGATTCTCTAACTCTGAGCTTGAAGAATTACTATAAAATCACTTTTAAATATTAAGGTGTATGCTCATGATTTTCAAGGATTGACATGAGTCTCAGAATACAGCATGTCTTTGCTTTTATCTCCATTTCTGAATTCAGTCTTGCCTGATCAGTCATAATTCCCAAAGGTGACCTTGCTCCAGCTTTCTATAGACAGGAAAGAAATGGAGGTGACATCATAAAAAAAAAAAATTAGCTTTAGGATTGTTAGAAATGAATTCTTCCTTAGTTGATGATTCAAGAAAAAGCTCTGCTTTCTGCTCCCGCAACCTTACACATATGAGAAGAAGTAAGCATATTTCAGTTCTGAGTAGCTCTGGCTGTGCTCTTAAAGAAGAGGGAAATCTGTTCTGTAACAGCAACAAAAAAAGTACTCGTTGATCTTACCTTAGCAGGAGTTTGTAAAGGAACCCTCGACATCCCCAAGAGCAATGAGACAGCTTAACAATATCACTGTCATCTAAATCGCATTTCTATTTTTGAAATGGTCTCTATAGACAGCTGACCTGAGCTCCTGGGAGCTCAAGGTCTTTGGACCAACAGTTAGGAAGCCTGAATGGGACCAACCTAGAACCTCTGTGTGTGACAGTTGTGTAGCTTGGTCTCTTTGCAAGGCTCCTAGCAGTGGGATCAGGACCTGTCCCTAGAGCTTAGCTGGCTTTTGGGAACCTGTTCCCCATGCTGGATTATCTTGCCCAGCTTTGATGTAGGGGGAGGAGCTCAGTCCTGCCTCATCTTGATGTGCCTTGCTTTGCTCAAGCCCATGGGAGGCCTGCCTCTTTCTGAATGGAAATGGGGGGTGGTAGATGGGAGTCAGGGTGGTAGAAGGGAATAGGAGGAGAAGAGGGAGAGGAAACTGTGGTTGGTATGTAAAATAAATAAAAAATGTTAATAAAATATAAAATAAAATTAAAAAATGGTCTCTATCAGTCTAGATGAAGGCTTAACTTCTACTAGGGAAATTTATAAAATTATTTTTTCTATTTTATAACATTTACATGTCTAGCTATCATTGAACATATGTTTAAAATTCAGCTGATTCGTTAAAAAAAAAACTTCAAGGAAGTAACATCAAACAGTTCTAGTAGAAATTAAAGTTTCACCTTTTGTTAAACTCTAAATTATTTGCACTGATCTTTTATAAAGTGGAATATCAAATATTTAAAATGTTCTTATGACCATATCTAATAAGTAACTTCTCTGAGATTCATTTATTTTATGTTTTAATATCAGCAATCTTCATATCTTTCCTGAACAATATTTTTTATATTTCAGTTTCAGGTGAAGGTTGAGATGCATAGTGATCCTATGATGACAATTCTTGACACACAGTTCTGGGTAAATGGATGTATTATTTTAAGAGTACATATAAGCCACTGAGGCAACAACTGTTCCGATCTCTAATTCCTCCTGTTTTACATATTAGTAAGGAATCTGGGTAGACACATGCTGTTATAAGAGAAAGAAGGGAGGAAGCCAAAGGAGAGAAACTTAGGAAGGGGAGGCAAGAGGAGAGGAAGAAAGAAAGAAGGGCAGAAGGGGGCATGGACAGAAAATGAAGAACTCCTAGGACTTACCACGACCATTTTGCCATCCTTGATTTCTCTTACACAATCTGTTTCTTTGCCATCCCATTTCTGAACATGAATAAGCTTGTCTCCATCCAACCGAACAACAGACTGAGACCAACAACAAAAATGCAGATGATTAACAGGTAGAAGTCGATTTCAAATAGACGTCGAATGACGGGATTTTTGTAGAGTGCCACAATTGAGTATATCACCAATAATTATTCAAGCAGTACTTCATCCTCTATTACTTTGAGATTCACTGTTATCCAAAAATGTGGTCAAATATAATTTGGCTGAAATGTATACAACCAGTTGCAAAAATGTTCTATATCCAAAATAAAAACACAAAATTACTCTTCCTGTTTAAGCAAAGCTTTAGTGTGAGACTGACTCACAATCAATCTGAGGTGATCCAAGAGAGGAAACATGGCATGGTCTTTCTTTCAAATAAACCCTGTTCGATACTCTCTGGGTAAAGGTTGCCATAAAAAAAAATGTTGGATAAGAGAAAAAGAGGCTGGTTGTTTGGCTGTGAAAATTACTTGGTGTCTAGGGTACAACTTGTGTACGCTGGAATGTTAACTCTGGTTCTCTCTCCCTGAACATAAGTTCTGAAATCTTCCCCCTTTCCACCTCTAGGAAGCAGAGGGATTAGGAGTCTTCATCCCTCCACATCTCCACCCCAGAAAGGTGGCTTCTTACCTTACAGTTCCTGTCATCGATGCTGGTTTCCTCAAACTCTTCCCCCAGCTGGAAACTGATCTCTGTGTTCTTGAATGTGCACTGGGTCCTGATCACCACTTTGCCACCCTCCTGACTGATTATCACAGTCGGTTTGGTCACATTTCCCACTTGCCTAGTGGCAAAGCCCACACCTGAAACAGCAAAAATGGCCAGAGCAGTCAAAAGCGACTTCCAAAACAGTTCATAAAGCAGAAATCTGCTTGCCGCCGCTTTGAGAATCCACAATTCTAAAGTGTAGGTTCCATTCAAACCTGATTAATGATTAGTGGGAGCCATGGAACAGCTGAGCACAAATAAAGGAATACTGAGCACAACCCACCACTGCCCACATTACAGAAGCTTCACGTTTTCCACAGAATATCAAACCGTCCTGTTATTTGGTCCAGGGCAAGAAGGTAAGAAAACGCCACATTAAAAATTCTTTTAAGTGGGCTATGTACAGTCTAGCATATTAGGACGATATGCTCAGCCTGTTTCACAGAAACCCAGGATCAAAACACAGTGTTAAAAGGAGAACAGCAAGTCTTATTTTTACCTACCCAGAGCCTTCATGTACTCATCAAAATTCTGACTGTCAGTCAGCTTCCAGGTGGCGCAGAAAGCTTCCACCATCCTTGCCCTCACGGTCAGCCGAAAATAGGTAGGAGCTGGGGGAACTGGGGTCTTAACCACCACTGTGATTCACAAAACCCCTTTGCTCCTCAGCAGCAGCCCCTGCCTTCTTATTTGGAAACGAAGCAGGCAAAAAGCCAATTATTTGAATTGCTAACTTGTCCCTCTTTCCAGTAGGCTGTCGCGGGGGGAGGGGCTGGGCAGATGGCTCCAGTCCTCCTTTTGATTTGCTCAGGCCACTGGGTTAGCGGAGTAGGTCAAGATCCTCCCAGTGCACACACCACCGTCCTGATGCCTGAGAACGCGCCATAGGAAGTCAGCGGGGCCTGAGAGCAGAGAACCGGAGAATGAGAGAGGGTTTTTTAGGTTCAGCGGAAAAAAACTTGGCAACTGCAGTCTCAAACTGGGAGGCAAGAAAAGAGAAGGACAATAAGACATTCAAATTGATTTCCTTAACCAGCATGCTGGTTGCAAATGAAGACCCCCCTTAAAGAAAAACTCACTGAAATGCCAGATTTTTCAGACAAAGGGGTCTGAATGGTGTATTTAATTTTCTCTTATATTTACACGGAGAGCAAAATGCAGACCCGAATATGCCAAACTGAAAAGACAGAGGGGATAGGTGAGAACGCAATCCCTAGATGCACTCTGTTTGACACCTACTCAGAGTATTAGTGATATATGATAGTCTGGTTCCCTCTCAACATGAACTCAGTGAATTTAAAGACCTTGTAGTTCTTTCTAAGAATGTAAGAACCAGACCGGAAAGGAAAAGGAACCTCAAAAAGTATGGTTAGGGTTCGCTAATGAGTTAGAGACACAAAGAGGAGAGTGTTTTCATTCACCTCTTTGAGTGGGCTATACAATCCATGGGGAAAAGCTGGACAGAAGATCATTTAGTAAGTAAGATCTTAAAGGACATTTTGGCTTCCTGAGGCCACATCTACCAAAACACGGTGCTTGCCTAAGTGCGGAGACAGGAACTGGCTGGGGTGGTGGGAACGTGGAGAGCTTTGCCTATGGTTTGTCCCAGCTCAGTGCACCACAAGAATGGTAGAATTCCTGGAGGGTTCTCACGGAGGACTTAGAGGGGGTCTGTGAATTTCCCCTTCACTTTGGATTCCCCCTGCTTTGTGGATGCAGGCCCCAGAGAAACGTCATTTTCTGCAGCTCAGAGAGAGAGCCAGGAGTCGCAGTAGGTGTGTCCCATTCTACAACACATGTAGAAGACAAGGGCCTAGAACACAGCCTATTGCTATACTAGCTAGGTGACCGTGCATTACCCTTGTTTATCATAAACACCTGAACTGCCTCTGCGCCTGTTTGCACAACGTATATGAGTGAACAGTTCCACCAACGTGTTCAAATGAACAAACCAAAAATCTACCAATTGCTTCTAAGAGCCTACTCACCATCGGAAGGCCTGGCTCATTTGGCTTCCCCAGGGTTTGGCATCTTAATCCAAGCCACTCTTGGCTTTACCTGATTCTATAGCAACAACTACCTCACTCTTCTTTCGACTTCTCCTGTAATAAAGCAACCTTTTCAAATACAAGTCTGCCTTTCCCTCACTACTAAGGACATTGATCATTTTTTATGTGCTTTTTTGTATTTTGCATTTTTTGGATACAGTGACTATTTAAATAATTTCCCTACTTCCAAGTTGATTTTTTTTCCTGTGGTGTTGTAGCCATTCTTTATATATTTTCAATAACTTAGTTGTTGGGTATGTGTTTTTTGCAAAAATCTCATATTTTTCTTCATTTTCTTGGTTAGAATAATTTTTTTCCTCCAATATGTCAAACTTTATTAAGTATGCATCTTAGGTATGTACAATTGAATTTGTGTTAATTATACCAGAGTGTAGTTATTTTTAAATTTTCAATGTGATCCTGTCCTCTTATTTAAGCCCTTCTGTATGTATTCTTCTTGTTCTCCAGTTAAAGACAGAAACAAAGCAGACCTGGCCCTGACATCTGAAGGAGTCAGGGTGAGCCAAACACGGAAGGTAGTGCATGTGCTAGACACCTCAGCTTAGGGACTGAAATGTTTGTCCTTATGCATTTGGCCCTTCTATTTTTCAGACAAAGAATATGACAGACAGATGTGTTTGTTCTGATTCAAAGTGCATATTAATGTAATTCTTTTGTAATTCGTGAGAAGCGCTTTGGGAATTTCATACTGATATGCAGAAGAGAATATAGTTATATGGATATCTATAGTAGAATTTTTGGGAGAGCCAATCTATTTTGTGACTACCACAATCAACACACCTGAGAAAATTGGAAATATTCAGTATATAATATATTAACACTGAATAACTCCTGCTTGAAATAGGAGTGTATTTGATGCTCTAAAGAGAAAGTCGGAGAGAAGAACCTGTGTTGTACGAAGGGAGATTCAACAAATACTTTTTCCCAAACTCCCTAAGCCTTGGAGTAATGTTTGACTCTGCTGGGGCTTTAATAATTTACAACCCCCATAAAATCAAGAAGGACAGATTGACCTTTTTCCTAGAGCTAATTCCTGTAAGTGTTAACTGTTGACAGTGAGACTTCTAAACATTCCCATGACTGGTAGGGCTGGTGATGGGGCTCAGTGGCAAAGTGTGTGTCCAAGGCCCTATTTTCAGCAAGCCAAGGGGGAATAAAGAAATCCATTATAAAGATCTACTTACTCTAAGTAGTAAACTGGAAAAGGAGGGAGGGGCTTGAAGAGGGGCCAGTCTCCACACAAGGCTGAGTCTCTTGGAGCCTGCTTTCTAATAGCCTTTCCCTTTGTAAGACAACAGAGTGTGGCCATAAATTTTCAGCATTTTCTTCAATTAAAAAAAAAAAAAAAAAAAAAAAAAGCTAATCAAGGTCATGACCAATGTGTCCTGTAAAATTCCCACAGGCAGTTGCTAAGGGAAATAAGCAACATTCAAGACCTTTTCATTATGAACTTACACAGAATCCTAATGGAACATCTTCAGAGCTAAAATGAAATGCGACTTGTGCTGATTGTACTGTCGAGGCACATCTCTCCTATAATTGGCAAGAGAGAAAAGACCAGATACCACCCTGCTTTTCTGAAATAGTGGCGCAGATACTCAAGGGGTTCACCTGTCCGTCTTACCTACACTTCCCAGCCCCACCTGCACAACCAAGAAGTTAAATTTGCTCTGTGCCTGAGTGCTTGGGGTAATTAAGATCCTAACCTGCAAGGGGCGGGGAGGGGCATTAATGTAATTCTGGTAATTGGATTTGATGGGGAGGGGATGAAGCAGCGAAGAGAGAACCAGTGGACCATCTGTCCCTTTGTGATGTGAAATTTGTGTTTTGTGGTGCGTGCAGAAAATACCTAGCCTGGACCAGAAAGGAACTGGAGCTCTAGGTGGTGCAGCTTGAAGAGGTCAGGGAGAAACTTCCTCTAGCCTCTTTTTCATTTCCTACCGTTTTGAACTTTCTACTTCCCATTATCTAAGAGTTCTATTTCCCATATTTTCTTAAACGTTAAATATAAAGGAAGTCCTTAGATTCCTCTCAGGTTGAAATGAGTCAGAAGACAATTTCTCTTATGCCCGGATTGTTATAAAAGTTTCAGGACCTTCCCTCCTTAGAGTATTGATGTGCAATAGCCCTGCCAAAAAAAAAAAAAAAAAAAAAAAAAAGCTCTTCTCTCAATCCTTATTAACTTATGCTGTCATTTAGCATTTAGCTCAGATATTATTTCCTCGCAAGAGACCAGTTTAGAACCTTGTGGTTTTGTCATCTAATGTCTCTTCCACATATCATAATATCAGCTAAATATGTTCACAATTCGTTGTTTAATACCTTTCTCCCTCATAGGAACACAAGTTAGTTCATGATTCACCTATTTTAATCTGCAATGTAGTCCATGCTCACTGTCTAGCATAACATGAAATCTACAGTGTGTGCTCAATGATCATTAAATGAATGGACAAAATAGAGTGAGCAAGGGAAACAAAACTCGAGAAAGATACATTACTACCTATATGGTCTTTTCCAGGTCTTTATCCTGATGCTTTTCTCTTTGCAGATTGTATGACCCCCAAGGTATACTAACTAAGCTTCCTCTTCATTCCCATCACACTAATGTTTAGGTACGTTACCTCTCTAGTTGGCAGTGTGAATCTGGCAGACTGGAGCCTTGAAATGAGGCTGACTAAGGTCTCATGCATTCACAGTATCAAACTGTTGGTACTCTGAGGGTATTGTGAGGGTTAAGCAAGGTCAAATAAGCAAAGTTCACATGAATTTGGGATATATACAGTCGCAAGGACGACCAATGTCTGGAAACATCATCTGACTGATAATAGAAGATGAAGTAATCTGTAGATACAGTAATAGTAGAAGAGTAATCTGAAGCAAGCCCCCTCCTATTTACCACACCTGGGAGGGGCTGAAAGCGCATTCTAAGAACAACCCATGTTACGGAGCAACAGAGGTCATAAGACTTTCCCCTTGTTTTCTTGGCATTTTCTCACAAGCTCTCAGAATTTTCCTCACATAGCTTCATTCATAGATTGTGTTTCAACAGGATGGACACTAAGACTCTTAGTTTTTAGATTTCTTTTTAACACTTGAAAAAAAACACATACACAATAGTCTGGGAGAACATTTAAGTGTATCATGCACTCATTAATGCAAATGTGGAACAATCTTGTTTCTTGTCAAGTGGGAAAGACTGATGATAACAAATATATATAAACAGTGCCCTTTCGGTGTATTCTCAAGTCTGCTTATTATGGGTTATTTTATTTGTATATTGACAAGGCTTTTGTTTATTATTGTTGGTCTCATAGTATTTGAGAATTTCTGTTTTCTTTGTACATAACAATAGTTTTCCTGCCCTCCATAATAGGTTTCTCTGCTGACATAGTGAGCCATATCAAGCCAAACTGGAAAAGTATATCAAAAGGTTGATTTGAGCAAAGCAACTCCCAGGTGGGTTTTCCAGCCCCAGAGATGGAGGCCAGAGGAACCACACCCACAAACGAAGGCAGGAAGACTTTATAGGATGTAAGCAAGGTGTGATGATGTGTCTGCCACAACTTGGGTTTGTACGATCAAAGGCTGAGCATTTTAGGCAAGGTCTTGGGCAGCTGGCAACTTTAGGGGAGGTAGCTGTAGTAGCCACCAAGAATGCAGAGCTAGGCTTTTTCGTGCCTTACCTTTGTTTGGAGATTGTCTGAGTGGGCTGAAGGTTCCAACCAAACACCCTGACCTTTTTGAGTATATGAGTGCCAGTTCAAATCTGGCTACTTCCTGTAGACATGGGATGATGTAGGGAGGGGGAGTTAGGAGTTGGTGAATTCATGCTCAGCAGGAGGTATGGGTAAAGAAGTGTTCGGGTAGCTGTCACCCTGGAGACCTCACAAATCCATTCCCAGAGGAAGCAGAGAAGACAAGTTGCTAGGAGAAAAAAAATAGACAGATTATTACCACTGGCCCTATGAATGGGGCTAGCCATGAGAAGAATGAAGATTGCCAGAAAGAATGGAAGGGACATGTGCCCTGGTTGTATTGGAGAACTTCTTCAGACAGTTTGTAGAGTGACTTGATATTAGTTTCCACCAGACCAGATTCACTGATACACTAGCAACTCTCTTTCCCTAGGAACATGCAGGGGTGGTAGTTTG
Organism: Peromyscus leucopus; assembly: GCF_004664715.2. Taxonomy (NCBI): domain Eukaryota; kingdom Metazoa; phylum Chordata; class Mammalia; order Rodentia; family Cricetidae; genus Peromyscus; species Peromyscus leucopus. The sequence continues at coordinate 20,575,121 of NC_051085.1, read as the reverse complement.
AATGTAATTGGCCCCCAATATCTCATAGGGAGTGGCACTATTAGGAGGTGTGGCTTTGTTGGAGTGGTATGGATACCACCTGAGTATATGTCAATTGACTACCTGTTGTCTCTGAGTCAAGACGTAGGACTCTCAGTTCCAGTACGGCGATGCTCCCCATTATGATGATAAAGGACTGAACCTCTGAAACTGTAAGCAAGTGCTCTCAATTAAATGTTTCCATTCATAAGAGTTGCCATGTTCATGGTTTCTCTTCACAGCAATGAAAACCTTAAGACAGCAGGTGTCTATAAGATAGCTGGGACAGAGTTACACCTTGGTGTCATAGCAAAGGCTATGACTTTGGGTTAAAAGGCATAAGCATTTTCCCCCACGTCTGAAGAGCCTGATATATGTTTGAGCCCAATGAAAGGCACCCTTAAGTTTATACTTAGAAGACAGCCAAAGGGAATTTAAAATCATCATTGCTCCATCAGTTTATCAGAATTCTATTCATCAATGCTAAAACTCTGAACCTTCAAAATCTCAGCATAACAATAGCACAGAAAGGTTTCAGAAGTCGAAAACATTTTTATATACCTTAAATCATTTACTTATACCTTTACGACTTGCATTTATGCATCTTAAATAATTTTCTGTGTTCCTTTGGTGGAAAGTTACATCTGAAACCCATTTATCCTTTACTATAAAGCCTCCGAACAAGGCAAACCTTCCTGTATTTTTTTAAATAAGAAACTTAACTAGCCGGGCGGTGGTGGCACACGCCTTTAATCTCAGCACTTGGGAGGCAGAGACAGGCAGATTTCTTTGAGTTCGAGGCCAGCCTGAGCTACAGAGTGAGTTCCAAAGCTACACAGAGAAACTCTGTCTCAAAAAAACCAAAAAAAAAAAAAAAAAAAAAGAAAAAGAAAAAGAAAAAGGAAGAAACTTAACTAATGAACTACCAACGTGGGGGGAGGTGTTAAACTGGCAAAGCTATCACATGAAATATCAAAGTAAGGTATAAACAATAACTTGCAGACAACTAGCTGTTAAAGGAAATTATTCAGGATTCGCTGAAGGTTGAAGAAATGACTGGAGCTGTTTTTAACAAAACAGGATTGAATAAGGAATGAGATGCTTGCAGAGCTAAAGAGTTGAGAGGAGAGATTTCAGGCTGAGATAAGCTTGCAGGAACACTCTCAGTTCACTACCAAAGAAATCATCTTCCTGCAGGAAGAGTGTTCTGTAGTATTGTTATACAGATTCAGGAAGCTCCTTTCCCATCTGATGGCTTCAGCAAAATTCTGTGAAACATTAACCTAATTAATTTTTAACAATACAAACATCAAGAGTTAAATATCAAGGTCAGAACCTGAAAGATCAGAGAAGCAGGGAGCAGCTGCCAGTCACTTACAATCTCTACTGTTCCTCCATCCAAAAAGGCTGAGTGCCTCTCTCAACCCTGCCTATTACTTCCTGTCTCCTCTCTCTCTCTACAGTCCTCCAAACCTCTATGGTCAATTTAGGTCAGCTAGTGGCTAGCTCCACCCTCTGACTCCAAGCAAGCTTTATTTGTCAAACCACAATCAAAATATCACACATTTCCCCCTTTTGGTCTAAATAAAAAGTGAAGGTTTTAACTAACATAGAAAAACTATATACAATAAACACAATAACTATATACAAATATATACAGGCAAGAATTACATTAACAATGTCCAGTCCATTTGCATTTAACAAATTCCAAGAAAATACTCCATTATCTATCCTATCTTAGTGAGTCTACAGTGTTGTACCTAATTCACTTTCTGTCCTAACTACTATTATCAACCTAAAACTATCTTATGTCTCTCAACTTTATACACCTTACACCTCTTTTCTCAGTTTCTTTTCTGAATTTGGTAACAAGGAAGAGTATAACTATATAGTCTTCAACTCCATCAGAGACCTGAGAAGGATATAATATTACTTGAGTAAACAGAAAGTGCAGAGCAAGCAACTTCCAAAACTAAGAAGTGACAGAAACAGCTGGCTGCCCAGAGAGTCAGCTCTGTAGCACTGGAGCATCCATTTTCAGCCTGCAGTTCTAGAATATCTGATAGACTTTTCTATGAAGCAGGATTTTTGAAGGACTGTCCTACCTTGTCTTGGCAAAGTTTGGCAGTCACTTTCTTTTGTGTCCTGGTTGTCCAATTTGGACAGCATACTGTCAGCAGTGGAGGCAAGGTCAGTTTCTTGCCCAGTGGCTAACTTTTGCCACAAAGAATGTGAAACTCCATAAGGAGTTTCTTTGATGACCATCATCTTCTTTGAAGTAGATTGGTGCTACCACCCATTGGTACCAAAATAACTAGTCAGAGGCCTATATTAATTAATTACAAATTGTTTGGTCTATGGCTCAAGCTTCTTGCTAGCTAACCCTTTCATCTTAAATTAACCCATTTCTATTAATCTATGTTTTGCCATGAGGCCATGGCTTCACCAGTCTGCTGACATGTTGCTGCTTGGGCAGTGGACTGGAGTCTGCTCTGACTTTGCCCTCATCTCTCTGTATATCTCTACTGGATTTCCTACCTGGCTTTTATCCTGCCTTATCATAAGCCAAAAGAGCTTCTTTATTAACCAATAGTAGCAATATAAATTCACAGCATACAGAAAGACCACCCCATAGCACTTCCCCTTTTCAATCTAATGAAAAAGGGGGTTTTTCATTTTAATATAGTAAAATTATATATAACAAAACAGTTATCAAGCAAGAATTACAGTTATAATATCTAGTCTATTTGTATTTGTCAAAATTAAAGAAAATACTCTATCATGTATCCTATTTTTGTTAGTCTAAAATTTTATATGTAATTTACCTTTTATCATGATTAAGGAAAACTATAATTATAACTATCTAGTCTTCAACTCCATCAAAGATCCCAGGATATAATGTCTAAGTAAACAGAAAATGCATTATAAGCAACTTCCAAAATTTCTAGAAATGTCAGAGACATCTGGCTGCCTGGACAGTCATCCAAAGTTCCTCTGCAACATTGGTACATCTGTCTTCAGCCTATAGGTCTAGAGTCTCTGGCAGACTTTTTAGTGAAGCAGAAAATTTGAAGGATTGTCTTGCCTATTGGCAAAGTTTATCAGTCGCTTTCCTCTGTGTCCTGCAGAATGTCTGGCAGTATCCATCTTGTCTTGTTGTGGCAAAGTTCAGTGGTTACTTCCCCAGGGGTCCTGTATGTCCAGTTTATACAACATACTTTCAAGCAGTCCAGGCAAGAGTAGTTTCTTGCCCAAATGGCCAGTTTTGCCAAGAAAAAGGCAAACTTCTATATAAAGTGACTTTGATGCCCATCTCCTCTTTGAAGTAAATTGGTGCTGACAGGAGCAGACATGTCTCACTGTTGAGAAAAGTCTATATTCTTAAAACATTTTAAATGCCATATTCTGTAGGTCTTTGAAGTATTTGAAGATTATCTATCTGAAATATATCTTGCATATCTAGAAAACCTAATTAACATGACTGTAAGTTTGACTACTATAGATAAATATATGTATTTTTTTAATTATACATTACATTTTTAAATGAGCTGCATGAACATAAACCTTAAACAAGAATAGAAATATATATATATTTCAAACAAAATTAACTTTCAGTAATCTGCATTTTTTTATCCTATCATTTCTATATCATCAATTTCTATTCATTCCATCTATGGCCTTGGGGTACCAACCCCTAGGGCATGGCATCTTGGATAGCTTAAGATCTGGGGAGCACATAGGCAGGCCTCTTCACTCTCAAGCTCTTGGATGGTGAAAACCAAGTCAGGCAGCATGAAGTAGCATGGGACCAATTCTCAGCCTTCCAGGGACTCTGCAACTGAATTTGCCTTATCATTGTTCCCCCATAAAATCCATTAATAGATAATCCTTTTCTCAATAATCTATGGATTTCCTGCATTACATGTTTCATTGTCATAAAAAAAGCCTTATGTTATTAAAACATCTTAAATGTCATATTCTGTAGATCTTGGAAGTGTTTGAATACCACCTATCTATCTAAAATATATCAGTTTGACCTTGAAAACATACCTAACATGACTACAAATTTGATTGTAATAGGTGACTAATTAGTAACTTGTATTTCTTTACTATCCTAAATAGTTTGTAATAATAACTTTCAAGGACTAGAAATTTATACTACAATTGTTTGAACAAGAGTAGAAACATATGTACAGTACATTCTAACAAAAATAACCTTAAATTTATATCAACATACAAAACTATCTTAAACAATAGTAGAAGCATAATATAATATAACAAAAATAACACCATATTTGTATCAATACACAAAAACCCATACTAATGTAAAATATTTAAGACTAGTAGTTGCTTTTTTGGCTTAAAAGTAGATTCAATAATCTAACCTTTTATCCTTTTTCTATATCCCCCCTTTTTCTTTTCAGAACAAGATCCCTGAATCTAATTTCCTTTGTTCAGTTTTTTTCCTGACAATGACAAATATCCATAACCCACTGAATAACAGACGAGCTAATCAACTCCACTTCATCTCTCACACAGACCATGGGGAAGAATCAATAAAAGGTAAAAAGATCTTGTATGTCTGGCTATACTTTTAGAGAGTCATATATTTTAAAATTCAGTCATTGTTAGAAATACTTTAGGACATATGTACTCTTGTCAACCCCAAGTTTTCCCACAAAGATTTCAACAGAGGTGACCTGAGATTACTGAAAAACACAGGCTTAGGATGGATATTTCCATATTTATTTTACAGAAGAAAGAAAATCTTATATGAGAACTTTACATAAATACTTTCCAGATAAACCTTAAGCCTTTTGTAGATGAATTACTAAATGGTCTTATTAAATAAAATAAAATAAAATAAAACCCGGAGCCAGATATCAGGGTTAAAACCTGAGAGATCAGAGGAATAGGAAAAGCTACAAGTCAACCTCACCTTACTGACCTTCAGCTTCCAAAAGAGACCTGCTTCCTCTCTAACCATGCCTAAATGCCTTTCTGTTCTGCTATCTCATTTGCTCTCTCTGTCCAGCTACAGCACTTCCTTTTCCTACCTGACTCTGTTCCCAGTGTGGCCTTGAACTCACAGAGATCCAGACAGATCCCTGCCTCCTGAATGATAGGATTAAAGGTGTGTGCTACCATTGCTGGACTTCTATGTCTACTATAGTGGCTGGCTTTTTCCTCTGATCCTCAGATAAACTTTATCAGGTTGCACAAATAAGATATCACCACAGCCTTTGCAACATATTATTTTCTAGACAATTTGTGGGAGCGAGTACCAATAGAATTCGGACAGTAACATCGCTACGAACAGAAACTAGGTCATTGAAACTTCTGATTTTTTTTTTCCCTATGCTAATTAATTGGAAAGCATAGTATTACTTTTGACACTGTGCCTTTAACTTATATTTTCTTCATTTGCAAACAACTTTTCAGAAGCTGCGGATGTTTCTCAGTCTGTGGAGTGAGTTCCTGTTGTCAGGTCCAAAGGAAACTCCATTTCCCCCAAATTCTGGCCATCATTCCTCAGAGACTTGTGAAGCCAATTCCCCTCTCCCAAAGGAACTACTTCCCTTTTCATTGGCAGCAGGAACAAATGGCTATTTGTGATGCCTATTAGCATACCAAAGCTCATGCTCCCTCAGTACCACAAGCACCTGTTGTACATTTCAGACTCTGTGCTGGCATCCCAGCTAGGCTCTTCTCAGCTCTTCTTGCCTGCCCTCACCCTAAACTTCCTCCAGTTCAGGAGCTCCCCTCCCCTCAGCTTATTCTCCTTATAACCCTACTATTTTGGCTACGTGCTCTCTTTCGCCTTTTCTTTTGCCCAGTCTCCTTGTCGCTTGATTTCACCCCTTTCCTGCCACCTCTCTCTGCTCTGCTCTGTGACTTCTTTCATGGCCAGTTCTAGTCTTCTGGCTGTGTTCAGTCTACTATTTTCTCTCTCCACTCTAGACTCTACAAGATGCCGCTGGCTGTTCTCTCCTTCATATCTATAATAAAACAACAACAACAAAACAAACAACCCTTCCCCTTAACCATACCATGGAGCACACATGTCATCAGTTTACAGACCTACTCTGCAGGAAGCTTTGGGTGTGATCTCCAAAGCCACATAAAACTGACAATGATAAAACATGCCTTTTATGCCAGCATTCAAGAGATGGGGACAGGAAGACAGGTTCAAAACCTCAGAGGCTATACACCCTGACTGTGCAGACAGCTTAAAAACAAACAACCACAACCCAAATAACCTTTTAAAACTACCAGATAAATAGAAGACATTGCAGTTGCCTTGTTTTTGGTGGTGTTTGTAATCACTCAGGAATGAATTCATACATATTTAAACTGTATCATTTAGGAAATGGCAAAATTCCCTAAGTTTTCTCTTCACCATGTTAATATTTAAACAATTTGGGAAAAGCTAATGCTTTGAAAACATTTCAAGGAATTTTAATGTCTTGATAATATCTGTACCTATGGAGAAAACTCAGTAAGTTAAGGCATTCCTAAAACTCAAACATTCACTGAAAGTGTTTTTCTACTACCAAGGGTACCTACAAGAAGGCAGTGGTCACCAAAGAGAATGGCAAAATGTACGTGAGAATGGATTTTGCATATTTGTGTGTTCTTACAAATGAACTTACAGTGAAGCATGACTCCCTAAACTATAAATTATCAACATATGTAATGTACAGATGATAAATAAGCAGCAGTTTCAGAAGATGTCTGAGTCTTGGTGAGTGTAGAATGTAGCATGTAAGAGAAAACTGGAGGCAAGTAGGTGGCATTACCTACAGAACCTTTCCATTTGTGATAGGAGCCCTTGCTACCACCATGATGTCATCAAATTTCAAGGTGAGTTTTAAAGTGTAACTTCCAGATTGTTGCTGCTGACACCTAGGGAAAGCCTGGTGGACCAAAGTCAGATGGAATCCAATCAGTCAACCACCAAATCCTGCAGCACCATGTCTTCTCTCTGAGAGTCTTGGTGACACTATCTAGGCTCCAACAGATTTGGGCAGGTCTAGTCCTACAGTTCTGCTTGCCATGAAACAGTAACCTGGCTCAGTACAACTCCACTCCATCCTGGCAGTTTCTCTTTGAAGATGCTGTGTAGTCTCAATACCTCCAATATCTGATATTGGTGAATTTATTAAGGCTACTCCACATAGTTAAAAGGGAGGTTTATTTAGAGGCGTAACTTACAAATGAAGGGATAGGTAGGTTGCAGGGTCTGGGAAAGACGTGGCGCAGTCTGGCGGTGTTCTCTGGGGAACTCTGCTCGGTCTACCTCCAGTGTCCAGGGTCCAGGAACCAAGAGAGATGGCGTATCTGGATCTCTGGTCTTCAGGGTCCTCTCTTGGCCCCGCCTTGTAGGCGTGACAGTTACTGAAGCCTCAATGGGGGTTGGAACTTCCAGATCAAGGTTGGAATGGCTACCCACTACAATCTGTTGTCTTCACTGAAACCTAGGGTTTACCTTTACAGCATGGTCTCTCAGGGCACCCTTGCAGGAAATGCAATGCTGCTATCCATTGCTTGGCCTCAGCAGCTTTCAGAAACCTCAGTGAAGGCCTTTGTATCTCTATAACTCTTGTATGTTGAATATCTGAAAAGCCAAGACTGTGTGGATGATTACAATATCTGTCTCTAGTTTGGGATGTTGTCTGGCCTTTTCTCCCACAGCTGTGGTGGCTTTTATGTACCTTGGTAGCTGAGTCTAGGAAAATATTTCTTTAAGTGGTTGTTTGGGGGCAAAAAGTTCCTTCAGTGGGATTCTTAGGTCAATCTCTCTACATGCATTTGATTCTTACAAACTGAAGTCTTCCTGCAATCATACTATTTTTTTAAAAAACTACTGCATTATTATTTTTATAATAACTTTAATATCTCTATATATTCATAATAATAGTTTTAAAATATTATTATTTACTATTATTATTATTACTGTTCCACATGTGGAAGTCAGAGGGCAACTTGTGGGTGTCAGTTCTTACTTTCTACCCTGTGAGCCCTTGTGGAGTCTTGTAAAATGATTTCTTAAAGCAAAGCACAACAAAACAAAAATACCCCCCAAACAAACAAACAAAACTCAGATGTCATTAGTATATCATAGGTGTACAGGATTGACATAAAACAAAAGCAAAAATCTCTCCAGAGAGAGGAGATTTGGGGTAAGAAGATGAGTCAGATGGACAGGGAGGAAAGTTTAAAAATAGGGTTTTTATTTTTATAAAATAAAATAAAATTTAAAACATATTATAAAAATATAAAATAAGAATAAATAAGTTTTAAAAATATTCAGAAATAATAATAATTAAATAGAAGAAATTAGATGAGTTTAGAGACAATAATGACTTGAATATTATTGATGAAAAATTTCTAAAATGCAGAGGAATTATGAATAATATAAACAGAAACATTATAAACTAGAGAAGTGCAAAAAAGTGCAACCTAGATACAGGTGTTATAAAGAAATATATCAAAACAACTGGAATAACGATATATAGTAAATTCTGAGGAAGTTTTTCTGTAGCTGATGATTAAGTATTACTGATATAGGTCAGTATGCCACACCATTTGTGATAACAGATAAGAAAGAGACCTCAAATTTTCTAACCCTAGCAATAATGTGAATCAAATATAATTCAAATTAGTATATATTAAAAATAAGGGAAGTATCGGACCAGAGAAAGTGATGCTTAAATTTTAATAATAACTAGTGGTTTTGCCATCTTCTTTACCAATAAGATTTTGATATTTCTTTGTTAGAGTAGAAAGTAAAGCATTTCTTTGGAAACCCTTTAATTGACACTTTTCATATAACATTTAACACATGTGACTTACCTGTAGAAACAAACTCCACTGGACAGTGCACATTTTCCCCTGAAATTATATCTCTTGTAGGTTTAGTGAAGTCTTATTGCAAGACAGGTAGTTGATTGAGTCTGCCCCTGAAATACGCTCAAAGTTGCTATCAAGTCATGTTTCCCACATCTCGGGCTTAACTCCAGACTTGTGAACAATGACAAATATATTAAGTCAATGATTTTTTATCTCAAAAGAAAGGTACAGCTATATGAACACCTTCCCAAACTAAAAGATTCCGTGTCCATGCAGAACTCAGTTCAGCTGGAAAAAGACTGTTTGAGGCCAAACGTGCAGATCTTTTCAAAGAAGGGACAAATCATAAACAACTGGCAATGTCTCACTTCAAGATTTCCTTTGAATAGTTTCTTATCAAAAATTCAATAGGTTACAATTGAATTAAAATTTATACATTTCTGAGAATATCATGTCATTATTATACTTAGTCTCCAGTTTAACCACAAGATTTCAAACCATTTATTCAAAATTTGATATTTCTTTCAGTAACATCCTCATGTTTACATAGGTTTGTATTCTTGGCCTGATTATGCTCTTTAAGGGTTGTAAAAAAATGAACACAGCAGACACAATATTGAACAAAGCTCTGCAACCAGAGATTTGTATTGTAAATCTTAAATCTGTTAAATCCAGTACTTAGATTAATATACTGATCTCTGAATGCCCTATATTAGAATCCTATTATGGAAAGATTTTTCTCTATGACTAAAAGTTTACTGGTCATGTTCAAAGCACAGAATATATCCTTAGATAAATTATTTAACCAGGTTCACTTGTCATTCATTATTTGGAAATGACAGTGTTCCCCTGGATCATCTCTTTGGTTCTTCTTTAATGTCCTATAATTGTTTGGTATGTCTACATTATTTTGCCAATTTTCAGGTTTAATTTCATGGAAACCTGAATTGACAAGAGGAGAGATCTTTGACCTTTGTGTATGTTAACAGTTTACTTGTAGGAAAACATTACCTAACCCTCATGAAGCAATCACTAGATGCTTTCATGGTTCTAATTCAAGGCAAATAAAAAACAATTCTACTGAAATAACACTTGGGTATACAAATGTCTTTCATGTTTTCAAAGATAGAGTTGGGGGAGGGAGGCAGAGCTGGGCATCAATGTTTGAGCTTTTCAGGTAAATGAACCTGACTTTAGCCTGGAAATCCCATAAATGGAAAAGGGTCAATAGTCTGTTACAAAAAGAGGACATTTACTCTTTGCTAAAAGAATCACTCATAAAAAACATGATGTGCAAGTAATCAATTGGATGATAAATATGTCTCCAATCTTATTTTCCAGAATCAAAATGAATGGAAAGACGGCTAAACGAGTCAAGAATGACTATAACACAAAACAGGAAGGAAAGTCAGCTAATTAGAAAAAGGTGAAGGGACAAAGGGAAGAACAGATGGATGGGGCAAATGGAAAACAGTCACAGGTCAGCATCATTGTCAGCTAGACATAGTGACAGTGACAGATGTTTATAATCTCAGCACTTGGGAGAGACGGGCAGCAGGATGAAGAGTTTGAGAGCAGCCTGAACTACATACTGAGATCCAGCCTGACACCACTGAAGACTGGGATACAGCTCAGTGGTAGAGCACTTGCCTAGAATGCACCAAGCCTTAAGTTCCCAGCAACACACACATTCTTCTTCTTTTTTTTGGTTTTCCGAGACAGGGTTTCTCTGTGTAGCTTTGTGCCTTTCCTGGAACTCACTTGGTAGCCCAGGCTGGCCTCGAATTCACAGAGATCCCCATGGCTCTGCCTCCCGAGTGCTGGGATTAAAGGAGTGCGCCACACCGCCCGGCCTTTTTTTTTTTTAAGAAGATTTTTTTTAATAATTTATTTATTTTTATTTTGTGTGCATTGGTGTTTTGTCTGCATGTATGTCTGTGTGAGGCTCCTCTGGAACTGGAGTTACAGACAGGTGTGAGCTGCCATGGGGTGCGGATGACCGGGTCTGTGAAGAGCACCATGCTCTACCGAGCATCTCTCCAGCCCCAACACACACATTCTTAAACACACACACACACACACACACACACACACACACACACAATGACCATAAGAAATTTACTTTAAGTATGATGTCACACATCATACAAGTGTTAATCACTCCAGTCAAGAATAAGATCGCTATCACTGTTTAAAGTCAAATTTGAAGCATGCTTTAATTAAATACTGGCCAGGTGGATGAGCTCTGGACAAGTCCATACCCAGGTTCCTAGAAAATGGCCCCAAGTCATCATTTGCAGGGGTTTAAAAAAGGTAAATTTTTTTTTTAACTGCATTTCCCAGAGGTCTAGACAGGAGCAAGCATTCATCCTAACATACTTCCTGCTAGCATAACTCTCACTTACATCCAATCAGGGGCAAGGGTACACCCTGATGTATTTCCTGCTCACGTACCTCCTGCCCACATGTGATCAGGTGCAGATGGGCCAAACAAACTTGTTTAGGGGACTGAAAACATGTAGCTTGTTGTCTCCCATAAACAACAGCCTCCAGCATTTCAGAAACATCTGTCCTTGGGTAAGGGACTTACAGATCAGAGGCATCTTTGTTTTATGGCTTCTTAGGCATAGTAATTAAAACTTAAAACATAACTTTGGCTCTCACACAAGTAAAGAAGTAAAGACTTTATCATGCAAATGAGAATCATAAGAATGGTGAAGTGGTTAGATTGTTAAGAGACAAGATTGGCGTTAGCACAATGATCCTTCACTAGGCAGGAAAAAAAACCTTAAAGTCTTATTCTGTATTATTTCTTGAAAGAGCAAAAGAGAGTAGAGAGAATATTCTTCATCTTGATTACTTCGGAGAGTGTCTGAGACTACATATTTGTCAAAACTGTTGAACAGTATGTACCAAATAGCTACATCTATTATATGTTACAGAACAATTCAGTCTCTCTCGTGTATAAGAATGCCTGTCCCTTCTTCCACCCTGCCCCAGGTGCTGTGGGACCACTGAAGAAGATAGATAGGTCTAGGATTGCACAGAAAACAGTTTGTTGGGCGACTTACTGACAGAGGCATGCAGCCAGACAGCAGCAAGATCAGTATGAGATTCATGTAATTTGGGTTAGGAAGAGGGTGAATTCATGGGCTAAAACGACAGTGACTTTATTATTGTAGGTAATACTGAAAAGACAGCACATTCCTGTAGTGAAGCCTCACGTATGACTTGCATGACTTCGTCTTCTTTCGGCTTCCCTGGAAACTGCAGTAAAACCAATCTAGGGTGTTCTGGTTAGGTTTCTGCTGCTGTGAGAAACACCATGATCACAAGAAACTTGGGGAGGAGAGGTTTATTTCATCTTATACTTCTAGGTAATAATTCATCGCTAAGGAAAATCAGTGACTAAGCTTGAAGGAGGAACTGAAGCAAAAGCCATGGAGGGACACTGGTGACAGGCTTGGCTCCAGGCTTAGGTTCAGTTATGTTTGTTATACAGCCTGTCCTTCCTGCATAGGTACGGAGCACCCATAGTGGGCTGGCCCTCCTGCAACAGTTAGTAAGCATGCCAATCTGAGAGAGGCAACTCGTCATTTGAGGTTCATTTTTCCCCGGTATGGCAAGTTAACAACTGAAGCTAAGTACACCATAGTAAACTCGGGGACCCTTATAGATGTTATAAATCAAACTGGCTGCAGTTACATTAAGTGAAATTAATACAAGTAAAACATAATATATTTTATTAGGGTTAGGGTTAAAACACCATCAATCTTGGGATTTCCACATGAAGCATGAGTAGGCTGAAGTAGAGCTTCATGATTTGTGATACAATCTCTTTGATCAGACTGCCCACCACTGAATTCTGCCTCCATGTACTTTTTTACCATAAAAAAAAGTAGAGGTTCAACAATATCAGCAAAGGATTCTGTGGTTCGAGCCCTGGCTAGAATATACAAAGCAAACACAGAAAATGTCTAAAAAAAAAAAGTATGTAAATGTCTCTATGCCTTATTTGCTTTTTAAAATGGGTGTTATTGTCATAAGCAGTTCCTGTAAATTTTAAGTGCATTGCTCTATTCAAATAAGTTGCTTAAATTAGCACCATAACAAATACTTGATACAGTTTAATTATTATCCTATTCTGTGTCCTCTTCTGCTGGTGACAATGTCATGACATTATTTTAACTCAACAAAAGTAGAAGAGAGTGAAAAATCAGAAGTCTTGTTAGACTTCTGATTTGGTAACGAACCCAGTGTTTAAAGCGACAGGTGAATTTAGCTAGAACTAGTTTGCATGTCTAGACTTTTAGTTTGAGCAATGATAGATGCTTCCAGTAAACTGCTCTAATTTGCACACACCCTAGAAGGGCAAGTGTGTTAGCTAAATACCAGAAACATTTCCATGTTCTTGTTACCGGTTTTGGAAACTCCCAGGAGGAACCTCTGGGCTCTGTGTCATGACACTCTTCACAAAGAATGTGTTTCATAAGTGTGTTTGAATGGATTAATGACTGGGAGGGTATGGGACTTGTCTGAGTGTGTAGACTATAGCCCTGCATTGTAACAAAGGAAAAGCCCAAGAGAAGAACAGCATCTGAACTCTCATCCCAAGAGAGCTTCTCAGTGGGAAGATTGAGAAGCAGAGCTGGAGATAAAGTTGCAGAGCACTTTCCCAGCATTTGTGAAGCTCTAGGGTTGAAAAAAGATCAAAGTACAGTGTAACTAATTGCTGTCCTATTGAACAGTGATCTCTAAATAACATTTAATATTTTACATGTTTAATAAAAACTTTATCCACACAATGTGTATGCCCATTTATCCATTCACAACTAATATGTACATGTTAATATACTAATATGGTTATGAGATATTATTTTAAGATGTATTGCATTTGTTTATGCTATGAAATATTTCTTTAAGGATGCAAAGATGTGTTGCATTCTTTTATTTTGCATTTGTTTAACTCTGTAAAGTTGTATTACTTTGCCTGTCTAAAACACCTGATTGGTCCAATAAAGAGCTGAACAGCTAGTAGCTAGGTAGGAGAAAGGATAGGTGGGGCTGGCAGGCAGAGAGAATAAGTAGGAGCCGAAATCTGGAAAGAAGATGGAGGAGCAAGAAAAGGAGGAGAGAAGACACCAGGGGCCAGCCTCCCAGCCACACAACCAGCCTCAGAATAATGAGATAAAAATAGATGAAGACAAATTATAAATTTTTATAAATAGCTTTAATTGTAGACAGCTTCATATAATAGTATCAGGCACTATTTCAAGGCACAATATACATGTAGAAGGGTTATCTTCAATAACATTGAACATAAATTAACATTTCAAAACATCCTGTCTTATGAATTTTCTTTTTTTAAAAGATACTTGTTAATTTCTTTTTAATTTGATGTGCATGAGTGCTTACCTACATGTATATAAGTGCACCACATGCATGCCTGGTACCTACAAAGGTCAGAATAAAGTGTTAGGTCCCCTTGAAGTAAAGCTACAGGTGGTTTTAAACTGTCATGTAGGTACTGGAAATCGAACGCAGGTCCTTTACAAGAGAAGTAAGCACACTTAAATCTGAGCCTACTCTCGAACACTATGATGAACTTTCTTGGGCATTTTCTGTTGTTAAAATATTTATGGGGTTTGAATTTGTAACTGAGAATGTGACTAACAAAATCATATACGGAGAGGATAACACCCATGAGCTCTCATTCTTTGTTCTTCTATTGTACAAACTATTAGCACTGATTTATTTTAGAAAGCTTACTCAGATTTTCTTTTAGTTTTTAATTAGATAAGAAGGATTATTCTGTATGGAAAGGGTTAATACAATCATATACTTGGAAGAGAACCAGCAGTCCTAAAGTGAGCATCTACTGTGGCTGGGTGAATCCACAGTTTCATTTCTCATTTAAAATAAGTTTCCTGTAATCACATCGCAGTGTTTATATGCTTAGTTCCACAGATTTTTTCAAATTACATTTAATTGTGTTTATTTTATATAAAATTAGATATTTTATTCATGAAATCACCAGCTAGTAAGTCCTATAAATTGATGGAATAAAGAGGGACAGTGCCACTTTCTATGACCTACTGTATCCTAAGGACGCTTAGTGATGAGTGACTAACAAAAGTCTAAATCAATTCAGATACACATCCTAGTGAGAGGCCGATTTCTAGCCCATTTTATGTAAAATTAAATATTAATCACTATACCAATACTCTTACTTGAGACCTACTAGACAATTTCTGAATCACTGGAATTCATATACAGCACTTTCCCATCCCTCTGCTTAAAGGATGCATCATGAAAGAAAACTCAAAAGTTGCATGAGGGGGAGGGACCTCAAAGACACTGGATGTGAATGCTCAGCCCAGACCTGAGTATGTCTCTGTTTTTCTGTAGCTAAACGTGATTGCTAACCACTCTTGCTTCTAACAGCAGAAAACTTTTTTTGGTCATTTTTCTACAAAAGAAGTATAATTTATGATTATTAAGTGATTTGAAATGAGTAAATGAAGAACTTCTTTCTCCTCCTACTTCTCCATGACATTTCATTTAATATCTTGTGAGAGCCAAAGTTACATTGTAAGTTTTAATCACTATGCCTAAGGAATCCATAAAACAAAAATGCCTCCGATCTGCAAGCCTCTTGTTCAAGGACAGACAGTTCCTGAAATGCTAGAGGCTGTTATTTATGGGAGATAACAAGCCACATGTTTTTTGCTCCCCTAAACAAGTTTATTTGACCTATTTACACCAGCAGCACTTGATCACCTTGTGGGCAGGAGGTTCACAGGCAGGAAATACATCAGGATGTATGCTTGCCCCTGCTAGAATGTATGTCAGGATGTATACTTACCCCAGATTGGACCTGATGGGAAATACTTAAGCTGCTGCTTGACTCAGGGCCATCTTCTAGAAACCTAGAGATGGACCTGGACAGAGCTCATTCACCTTGCCAGTATTTAATTAAAACTTGCATCAAATTTGGTTTAAAATTGAGGTAGTGGTCTTATTCTTGATCAGTGGGATTAACAATCTGAAGACAAGTGCTGAGTTTAAAGAGGCCCGATGCTGGGGCACAGAAGGGACATATAGGCAGCACATTAGAATCAAACTCTCTAGTCCCAGGTCGTCTTCTGTGAAAGTCACCTCTCATCCTCATTTTATCAGATGCTGATGCTCTCTCCCATGGGAGGAAGAGGAAATTTAGGAACAAGTACGAGACTTTTGGCTGGAGCAACAGAATGCGCCACAATTCTTATTTTTATAAAGACACTAAATGAACACTGGACAGCAAGGTAGTAGTCAGTACTTCTCAGTTGGAAATAAGTTTGATATTTTTATTAAACATTTAAGACCTATGTCAAGTAGACTTCTGAGCATTGAAATGTGGAATTCATAAGAGAAGTGTATGAGAAAGTTCATGATAAGTGTGTGACTAAAATCTACATTTAGTAGTAACCAGAAGCCATAACCCATCTTAAAAGCCAGGGATATTATTGCATCATCTACCCTGTAGCTTTCAGTGAGTGAGTCTACACTCAGAGAGACACACTTGATTGACACAAAATTGAGAGACACAGTTGAAAGACACAAACAGATTGATTTTAATGAATCAGAATGTATGAGGATCCCAAGAAGAAATATGAAAAATCTGGGTGTGTTGGCATATGCCTGTGGTTTCAGCATGTTGGAGGCTGACGCGGGAAATTCATGAGTTAGAAGTCAGCCTAGACTACATAGCAAGACTCTGCCTCAAACACTGAAACAGAAAAGAGCTGGGAGGAAAACGAAGCAAAGGCAGTGTCACACCCCAGAAGTACAGGAAGTAGCTCTTCAAGGAGTGGTGACCTGTCAAATGCTGGCTGGAAGTTTGGAAAGACAAGATAAAATCGATTTTCAGATTGTGTAATGTAAAGGTCAGGCAAGTCTTTGATAACAGTGATTTGCATAGCCTGAAGGACTAGGTTTAAGAGAAATAAATAGGACACTGTGAGTACAGACAGATCCTTCAAAGAGGTCTATCAGAGAGTAGGACCAAGGAGCTGCAACCATGTAGATTTGGGGGAGTCATGGGACCCTATTTTAAGTGGATGGTATCACAGCATAATGTTTGGTGAGTAAAGAGAGATACCAATGTCATGGGAAGGGACAAGAAAAGGAAAAGTCCTGAGAGTTGGATAGATTTTTCTGTGTGGACATTGAGGTTAAGGGATGAGGCCTGCAGGAGCAGACCATAAATAGAATGATCTTGACTTCTTAAAGAATAGGCATAATAGGAACTTGTTAGATTGATAAGGGGCAAAAGAGAGAATTACCTTAGAATATGTGCTTCATATGAGGCTGTGTGCACATGTGCCCATGCACACACATACAAACAGAGAGAGAGAGAGAGAGAGAGAGAGAGAAGAGAGAGAGAGAGAGAGAGAGAGAGAGAAAGAAAGAAAGAAAGAAAGAAAGAAAGAAAGAAAGAAAGAAAGAAAGAAAGAAAGAAAGAAAGAAAGAGTAAAAAGAAAATACTCCCCTGCCTCCTGGCTCAGAGGTTCATAAAGTATGTGAATGACAGGGAGATCATTGTTAAAGGAAAGTGAGAATTTAATTACAAGCTAAGAAAACATACAGATAAGATGACTGAGTATGTAAGAACTTTGCTCATGATGGCCTGTAAATTTCTACAGGCCAACATTTGATTCAAATTTGTGCCTCAGATTTAATTGAAACCTAGTATTAAGAAATGGAGTCTTCAAAAGGAGAACACAGCCCATGGAATCAACTAAACGGGCTTCATAAAGGCTCACAGAGACTGAGGTAGCAAGCATGGAGCCTGCATGAGCCTGCCCTAGGCCTCTGCACACATACTGTGGTTGTTTAGCTTGGTGCTCTTATGGGACTCTAACATTGGGAGTGGGTGTGTCTCTGACTCTTTTGCCTGGTCTTAGAACCCTTTCCTTCTTACTGGGGTGACTTGCCCAGCCTTGATAGGAGAGCTTGTGCCTAGTCTTATTGCATCTTGTTTTGCTGGGTTCTGTTGATATCCCTGAGAGGCCTTCTCTTTTCTGAAAGGAAATGAAGGAGCAGTGGATTTGGGGTAGAGGGAAGGTTTGGGAGTGGGAGGACTGGAGGAAGGAAGGCTGCCATCAGGTATGAAAGACAATAAAGAAAAAGAAAAAGAGGTTAAAATGAAGTGTTTGGAGGGAGTTAAGTCAGAAGGGCAGAAGCATTAAAAATCAGATGGCATCATTTTAAAATAAGAGGTCCATACCAAATTTCAAGCTTGCTGACTCCTTGATCTTGCACTCATAAACCTCCTAGATGATGAGAAAAAAGTCTGCCTTTTGAAACTTGGAAAGTCTTGGCTATTTTGTTACTAGCAGCACCAGTGAAGGCTGGAAAAGCTGTATCAGAGCCTTGAAGTAGAATTGGAGCTGAGAGTCAGACAATTGGACAGCTGATGTTATCCGCTAGGGGGAATCAGTGACTGGTCCCCATTTCTGATGACATAGAACAACACTGCTGTCCTTGTTAGTGTAGCTCCGGGAGCCAGGGTGGTCTCAGCAATGCTGGGCCTTCTGAGTCTGCTTTAGATCCTGGCAGAAGCAGGAGACAGACTGATGCTGTAAATAAAAATGCAATAGAATAATACACTGCACTGTTATCAAGTTTGTTTTTCTACATGTGAAGTCCTTTCTATGTCATTACATTTTCAAACTCAACTTTGAGGAACCTGCTGTTACCACTGAAAAGCAGAGGTGGGGTGCTTGAGGAACTGATGCTGTTGAGGTGAAAAAGACTCAACTTTTGAACTACGAAAGTCTAGACTTGTGAGATATTAGGGTAAATGAAGAAAGTGGGGTGGGGGATTTAGGAAAGAAGCCCCACAGGAAGTGGACGGATGTGAGAGTGACAGTGTGGTTTGTTTGAAGTAGAGAAGGAAATCCGAGTGTGTGGGCACCAAAGCTGGCACATTATGTGGGAGAAAGATGGAGACATGTCTGACTTTCAGATAAAATATGGCATTTTCATCAATGACAAACAAACCTTCGGTGAATGGATTACCCAACATTAATGGTGACACAGTAGAAACTACTTGATGTATTAGTCCCTACTTGAGACCATTTTTTAAAAATATGTTTGTAGTAGAATATTGTGAGTTGTGTTACTTTTGTTTATGCTGCATTTGTTTACCTCTGTGAAGCTGTGTTACTGTGCCTGTGTAAAACATCAGACGGTCTGATAAAGAACTGGCCAATAGCAAGGCAGGAGAAAGGATAGACGGGGCTGGCAGGTAGAGAGTATATATAGAAGGAGAAAACCAGGAGGGGATCTAAGTTTGAGAAGACAGAAGGAGGACTCCAGGGGTCAGCCACCCAGCTACACAGTGAGCCACAGAGTAAGAGTAAGATTTACAGAAGTTAGAGAATGGGAAAAGCCCAGAGGCAAAAGGTAGTCAGAACAAGTCAAGGAAAGCTGGCTAGAAACTAAGCCAAGCTGAGGCCAGGCATTCGTAAGTAAGAATAAGCCTCCATGTGTGATTTATTTGGGAGTTTGGTGGCGCCCCCACCCCAAAAGACTCAAAACAACCAACAATAGATATTTTGCTTTTTTTTTTAATTTAACAATTACATTTATTTATTATTTGGGCATGGTGGCCTGCATGCCATGGCATGTATGGAGTTCAGAGGACAACTAATAAGACTCGATTCTCTTTTCCCACCAGGTGAGTCCAGGGATTAATTTCAGGTTGTTGGTTTTAGCGACAAGTGTCTGACATGCTGATCTGACTTCCTGCATCCACAAAACCATGTTCCTTATATAATTGAGGTTTGAGAATAACAGTGTTACCCAACATGTGCAGGAGACTGTGTTATGAGTTGCCCATCAGAGATGACCACTCAGATACAGTTTATAGCTAATTGAAAAGTTTTTATTCCAGCTGACTGGGACTACACATAGGTATTAGGGTAACTGGGGTTGACTCCAAGTGTCCAGAGCACAGGGTTTTTGAAGGCTACAACCATGTCCTGGCATCTTGAGGGCATTCCACAGAAATAGACAGTTTAACAGAAGTAAAAAGCAGTTAGCTGTAGGGGGTTCTGGACCAATAAACTTACAGAAATTAGCTAGGACACATTGACCTTGGGTTCCTAAAGTTGGGTAATTTCCATGGGATCCTCCACCAAGGAGATCCAATTCTAGTTAAACCTGAAATTGCCTCCACAGGAATCCGAGATGGAGGAAACTTTGCCTTGTCTTACCCTGTCACATATGTACATGGCAAACACATGCATCTAAGAAGTATGTCATCTTGAAATGACAGAGTAGAGAAACGAGCATTCAAGGTGAAGTCTAACTCTATAATGAATAGCATTTTCAGTTAAAGCAGTGTTGGATAAACAACCACAAAACCATTAATGAGATCAGATCTTAGCAAGTTGTCGAATGCTTCAAGTTTACTGGAAAGTCTACACAGGGAAAGAAATTAGTCAACAAGACTCCTGAACTATGAGACAAGATGAGAAAAAAAAATTCCATCCTTTAAAGATGACAAAGTCTTGGGTATTTTCTTACAAGCAGCCGAGTAATTCACAGTTCAATCATTCAAGGCGATGGCAATACTTAAGAAGTGAATGATATAGTTAGCATCTACTTTTTGTTGTGCACTTGTTCAAGTCTGTATGTGAGCAAATCTTTGTGTGTGTGCAAATACATGATGAGTGGAGGTCAAAGGTCAAAGTCGGTACCTTCCTCAAGTACTCTCTACCATATTTTTTGAGAGTGTTTCTGTCTAAACCTGGAGCTTTCTGATTCAGCTACACTTGCTCTCCACAAGCCCCAAAGGTCCTTCTGTTCCCACTTTCTCAGAGGAATCACACCAACATGTCATAGTATTCAGCGTTTACATGAATGCTAAGGATCACACTCAGGTCCTCGTGCTTGGGAAGCAAGAACTTCAGTTATGAGCCATCTCCCCAGGCCCATTATTTTTAAAGATCTAAATGTTTTTTTAAAGGTGGAGGTGGCTCTCTACAAGAACCATAGCAAGACAGAGCCCTACTTAACCCTTCCAGGCTGCCCCAAGCTGTGGTCTCAGGCCACACTGAAGATATATGGGGACATGCAAAAGCCAGAAAAAAGACTCTCCTCTTCTCCCAATCCAGTCCTGTTACCAGCTCTGTCGCAGACCTCCTACTGTTGTGTTCCCTCCCCCTCATCTCCCATCTCCAGCAGATCACTCATACCTTCTCCTCCAACCTTCCTTGCCCCCCCATGCCTTTATCCCAGCCCCCAACTCTAGCAGGCATTCCCTGGGAAGCCACAGGCCATGTCCTCCAGGGAAGTACATAGGCCAATGCAACAGGTAAACTAGCTTCGGCTCTCCACTCTCTCTCTCTCCTCTCCACCAAATCTAATCCCCCAGTCTCATCCCAACTCTGTAGCATATTACCTGCTGTGGCCACTGCTCACCCTCTGCCCATCTTCCCAGAGGACTAAGCAGATCCTGGTGAAACACATTGCTGCTTTCCTTTCTCCTGTGGACCCCCATCAGCACCTCCCCCCTTCTAGTCCATCCCCATTCCTAAGTGTCAGCTCCCAATACCTAGAAACTCATTGTACCTGAGACCATCCAGTGGCTACACCTGGCAGGATCCTAGAAGCACTCCCTATCAGGCAACACACAGCTTTCACACTCTCTAAGAAACAGAGGGAACAATAGAAACCAAAGCAAAGAAAAGACCAGCTATCAACACCTAGAATCACAGTCATCTCAAACCCAGATGCCAAGATGCCAACATAAAAACACAACACAACAGCCTTGACAATATGTCTCCACTAGAGCCCAGGAACCTTATTACAGCAGGCCCTGAAAAATGCACAAAGCATAAGATAAGGACCTTAAAATACCCTTTGTAGATATGATAGATGTTCTTAAAGAAGAAATGAAAACATCCCTAAAGAAAGCACAAACAAGCAGTGGAAGGGTAGGAATAAAAGAGTTTAAGGCCTGAAAAGGAAAATAGAGTCAGTAAATAAAACCCAAACTGAGAGAACTATGGAAATGAAAAATATAGGAACTTCAATGGGAGCCTCGGAGGCAAGCCTCATCAACGGAACACAAGAGATGGAAGAGAGAATCTCAGGCATTAAAGACATGATGGAAGAAATGGATACCACTGTCAAAGAATAGGTTACATCTAAAAAAAAAAATTCAAGAAATCTGGGACATTCTCAAAAGCCAAAATCTATAAATAATAAAACTAGAGGAAATAGAAGAAACCCATGTCCATGGAACAAAAGATATTTTTCAACAAAATTATAGAAGAAAATTTCCCAAACCTAAAGAAAGAGGTTCAAGAACACCAAGTAGAGTGTGCCAGAAAAGAAATTTCTCTTACCATGTAATAATCAAAACTACAGATGAAAAGGAGAACATAACAATAGACACCGAGGAAATCCAGAGAACCATGGGATGTCCTTTAAATCAGTACTCCAACAACTTGCTTTGGAGAAGCTAGGGACATAAACAGTGATGATAGAGGGACCGTCCTTCCATTGATATTTCCCATATCCTTGAAGTTACCAGACTGGCACAAAGTGGGGGAGAGAACAAAGGGAGATGGGTGCAGACTACAGAGAGCTTAGGAACTAATGATTTCTGAAACATGCAGACTTCAGACACCAGGGGGAACAAGAGGTGGCACTAAGCACTCCTTAGCCTTCCTTCCAAGGAAGCAGATGTTACGGCCTTGGAATAGAGGTGGCCATTTCCAATTTCTATGTAACTGTGTCTGAGGTACAATTTCCCGAGCTAAGTGTCTCTTTGTCCTTTTTTTTTCTTTCTTTCTTTATTTTGTTTTGGTTTTCAAGACAGGGTTTCTCTATGTACTTGGCTATCCTGGAACTCACTCTGTAGACTAAGCTGGCCTCTTACTTACAAAGATCCACCTGCCTCTGCCTCCTGAGTCCTGGCATTAAAGGGGCGCACCACAAATGCCTGGTAGTCATTTCTTCTTTCCTTCCTTCCTTCCTTCCTTCCTTCCTTCCTTCCTTCCTTCCTTCCTCCCTCCTTCCTTCCTTCCTCCCTCCCTCCCTCCCTCCCCCTCTCTCTCTTTCTTCCTTCCTTCCTTTCTTTCTTTCTCTCTTTCTTTCCTTCTTTCTCTCTCTCATTTCTTAATGTAAACTTTGTACTTTTTTGAGAATTTTATACATGAACACCATATTTTTATCACTTCTACTATTTCATCTCCCCCTCCAACTTCTGTCATGTCCCTCCCTTCCTCTTGAGCTCGAGACTTGTTCTTCTAAACATATTTGTTAATCTCTCTCTCTCTCTCTCTCTCTCTCTCTCTCTCTCTCTCTCTCTCTACCTTGAATCCATTTAATTGTTTGTTTTCCAACAACAACACTTTGCAGTTGATTAACTACTCAAGTACATTAGCATCTGGTAAGATTGGGAAGAGATTGGGATTGAAAAGCGAATAGATACTCATCATCAAACAGGTTGGAAGAAGACATAACACACTCTTGACAAACATCTTCACAGAGTTAATATAGTACTAGCTATTAACACAGCACACCAAGAGCACTGAAGTAGAAAAGATGTAATGACCAAAATAGCTATGTGAGAAAAACCAATACAAGAGAGAGAGAGAGAGAGAGAGAGAGAGAGAGAGAGAGAGAGAGAGAGAGAGAGAGAGAAACACTTTCAGTTTCTCCCTTTCTTTCAGCATGCCCTGTGACCACTAAGTCTCCAGCATGGGAGGATGTCCCAAAGACCCGAGTCAGGTACCCGTGGACTCCCAGCGTTTGAGCTCAAGAGTAGTGCAAACAAAGCATGTCTCGGTTTTATTATTAAAGCAAGCAAAGCATGAGGTGATGTTTACAGTTAGCTTAAGCAAATGCAAGTACAGCAAGGGAAAACACCTGGTGTTATGCCTTGCCGTCTTTTGTCATGTGAAAAGAGACAAGAATATTCCTCCCAGGCCTATCTGGTCTTGTATGTTATGTTGGAAGTCTGAAATATTAAAGCAGCCCACATCTGGATATTGTTTACAGTTAATGTGGTCTTTTTAGCAGTAAGTAACTGGCTTGATTTTAGAGGACTGACCCTCTTATTTCACTCAGTTCCTAATCTATCACTGTCAGTATGGTGGTGGTAATGCTAGCAACTTGTTGATGACACATGCCATTTTCCATATCTCCTTCTATATCTCTGCCACCAGTCCAGGTATAGAGAGGGGGAACACTGCAGCCATATCAATGGAGGTAGGATCCAACACATGGCCACATCAGTAGGGAGACCTTGGATGTGCCATGGGTGATGGACACTCAAAGTGGGCTGTTCAATTAGCATAGGCACAATATGACCCAAACCACAGTCTCTGAAAATTCCTTTGATAAAGCTGCTAAAGTGTGATCATAGACTCTAGAGGAGAAGCTACTACTATCATTTTCCTAAATCAATATAGCTCCTAATGGTATTCTATGTCTTTCCTGGTATGCCCAGATAAATGTAGCATATCTCATCAATAAACCTGTACTTTGCAACAGATGGTGGCTCCTACAGAGACACTTTGTCAAAATGCAGAGTATAAGTGACCATGGAGTTCCCAGCGCTGACTACATCTACAACATAACCCCTACATCTAATAATCTCTTCTGTTCAGTGGGCCTTAGGTCAAATTGGATTGGTTTGCTTGCCCGCAAGATACGATTACTACTAATTGCACCATTGAGAATGTCTTACTGGGCCTACCACTGTGGTCCAGGAGCTTTAGAGTTGAGTAGGGCTACTGATTCCTTTTATTTCTTGGCAGCTTGTATCTTGTGCCTTCTCATACTATAAGAGCTACCCTCAGGAATGATTCTTCCATGTCAGTTCTAGCTCAGTTCCTCCAAATCCTGTGTCTAGAGTGTTTGGTGACTTCAGCAACCTTCAATTTGTGGGAATCAACCAAGGGTAACTGCAACGGCCTGTTTGGAGGCTCTCTCGGGCACCTGGCCAACAACTCAAAGAGAGGTTTCTCTTGCTGTCCCTGGGGTTTTCAATAGGTGATGACTCCTAGGGGTGGGAGCGAGCTTCTGTACAGCAAAGGAAGCAATCAGTTGAGTGAAGAGGAAGCCCCCAGAGTTGGAAAGAATTTTTGCATATACTTCCAATAGAGAATTAATATACATAGTCTATAAACTCAGGAAACAGTGAAAAAAAAGAGAGAAGGAAAAACAACCTAACCAAAAAGAAAAGAAAAGAGAGAGAGAGAGAAGGAAGGAAGGAAGGAAGGAAGGAAGGAAAGAAAGAAAGAAAGAAAGAAAGAAAGAAAGAAAGAAAGAAAGAAAGAAAGAAAGATATGGGCTGTAAATTTGAACAGAATTCTCAAAAGAAGAAATAAAAATGGCTAAAAGTGCTTAGCTATCAGGGAACTGCAAATTAAAGCTAAGTGTCTCTCATGTGGAAATGTGGCAGTGTAGAAATGGTTCAGGGTAAAGCGAAACCAGGAAGCTCTGTGGGCAGGATGTGGTCTTAACTGCTCGGTAAACTTTAAAGTAAGGTGGCTTCTCAACGTGAATGCCTGCATACACAGACCTTGCAAACCAGGGGCCAGACACACGTCACAGCACCCTGCTTCTGCACTACTGCCACCGTCATATGTAATAAGGGACAACAGTGACATGGGAGCAGCAGTGTCAACATTTACAAACGCCTTTCTTTGGTCCAGGCACTATTTGGTTTACATATAACCATATATTTAATTCACACACTTCATGATGTAGACCATCATGAAAATCACTTCACAGACGAGGAGGAGGCAGAAAGGATACAACTGGAAATGCTGACTTCATCTAGATTAAGATGAATTGACTTATACCAGTTTGATGATTTCTTCTAAAGAGCTAAAATTTAGAATTCAAAATATATATGAATTTACTATATCTGAGTTTTCACACAGAAACTTAAACTCATTGAGTTGCTTATGGGACTAGACCTGGGGTGGTTGTACCAGCACAAGAGCCAGCAGTTGGGGTGAGCTAGCCAGGTCCATGACCACCCACAACCTAATGGGTCGCCGCACCCTGCTGGGAAACGTATGATGTGTGTGGCCCATGTTATCATCCAGGGCCATGAAGAAGTCGGTGGTCTGTGCTCCAGCCTGAAACCATGTCAATATCCCACCAGGGGCTGTATTGATGTCAATGGCCTGAGGTCTGTGCTGTCTTCAGAAACCAACTGGAGGCCCATGATCCATGGTCCGGCTGACTGTGAAGAGCAAGGAGACCACCTTTGCCATGTTGTTGATGACCATAGATGCACAGTTGAGAGCGAGGATCATGGAAGGCTTCTGTGACAACCCCTACACCCCATCTCCCAAAGTAACAATCTAGACAAGAAGCCACCAAAGAGAATTCTTAAAAAGTGGGATGGAGATGCAGAAGAGTAGCACTCTCCTCCACAACTGATGGGTTCTGATGGAAGTATGTGAGGGGAAGGACTCAGTTCTATTTAAGGGGCTGGCCACTAAAAATTTGACTATGTTCCAGCAAGTATATAGATAACACAAAATTGGTTTGCTTTTTTCCATTTTTCCTTTCTTTCATCCTTCCTTCTTTTCTTCCTCTCTTCCTTTCTTCTTTCCTTCCCTCCTTCCTTTCTTCTTTCTTACTTTCTGTTTTACTTCTTTTGTGGGGGGAAGGTCACAAGTACAGGGGTGGGGCAGAGGATGACATGGAAGTGCTACAAAGGGACTGTGATTGGGTGTGTGATATGAAACTACCAGAGAATCAATAAAAATGTTATGGGCACAAGAGGCGGGCGGGGGGGGGGGGAGTTGCTTATTGTGAACATTCAGTTGGTGCCATGGGTATCCATGAGGTAATATTCACATTAGCAATATGTTTAGCAAAGCAGTTGAGGAAGAATGAGAACAACACAACAGTTCAGAAGAACAGGGAAAATTGCATCTAGTCTAATATTTCTTTATTTTCTCAGTCGCTGGTTAACTCTTGTTTCTGTCTTTCTTTCAGCACAGGCTTTGCTCTGGAGTAAAGACTTCCACTGCTGCTGTTAGGCATATTTTAAATCCTCTCATGACTAACTCCGGAACAGGTTTCCTGCTCTGTTTAACTCGGCCTCCAACATTAGTGAGTTTCAGAGGAAGTCCCATAAGCACCTGCCCAGTCTCCCCACTTCAACAAATATATTGTATCAATAATAATTCCAATGACACAATAACACTATGATTTCATGAGGCTGAAAACTAGCAACATGCTGAAAACTAGATTCAATTATTCTTTCAGATGTCTTGTTGTTTTGTTGACAGATTGTCAACATATGTCGAGATGAGTAACAAAGGCAAGAGTCATAATGTATACATTAATATATAACATACTATTTAACTTCATTATTATGTTGTAATTTTTCACTTGGTTTATGTTTTGTCATTAGCAGTTATTATAAAGATGAAGGGACAACAATGTACAATTACATTCAATGTATACAAAACTTAAGAGTGATTTTTATTTTAAAAAGGCAAATGAAATACAAAATGTATTTTTTTATGTTTTCAAAGTATTCCTTTCTTTATTCGATATTCATAGAAGTATTTTTAAAATATAAATTAAAAGTTGATTCATGTTACACATTTTATTTCATTTAAAAAACATTTGCATAAGTCTGATTTGTTAATAAAAGTAGAATCACTCATAAGTATACATCCAATTTTCAGACAGATTGGTATCACCATTCTTGTTATATTTAAAAAAACATAAATTGCTTAATGCCTTAAAATGTTCTTCAATCAAGATCTTTGTTGTTAATGCTTTCAAGAGTGATTGTTAATACTGGACCTAACATGAAAAGAAATAAGAAGTAGTATGCTTGGAATTACAATCTTATTTATATACTTATAGTGAGCATATTGCTAACAGTCCATGTTGGCCTCCTACCTCAGCAGTAGGAGGATTATAGCCATGTACCACAAAACCTGGCAAAGAACGAGAATCTACCATATTTTCCCTATCTGTGAAAATGCTATCTTTGATCAGTTAATTTGTCTTCTCTCTCAGCTAATTCCTACTGTGTAAAAATCTTCCCTGTCTTCAGTGTAATGCCTGTGTTTTACTTGGGTTTGGAGACTAAATACAAATATTTATGGAAATGAACAAAGCTGCCTTTGTTTTAAGGATGTAGCCTATATGGAAAAATAATTTCCTGGTTCCTATGTGGTATTGGTCATGAGAACTGATACTAGAGATTTGTCATTGTATACTCTCACAGACTACCAGACCCTTTCAAAAAGACACACTTCTTTTCCCTCAATAATACAAATGTTTATGAAAACACATATATAAAAAGAGACTAGTAACTACTACTTAATTTCCATGGTTAGTATCATGGCTATGTGTTTTTAATAACTGTGGGAATCATCATATTTTTTTTTTAATTAGAAAACAAAGGACTTGTTTCTTTTATTGAATTCTGCTTTGACAGAAGTAGTTACAAAATCATCCTTCAATTGAACTCTGGTTTTAGATAGGCTCTCATTCTGTTCTTACACCAGCAATGGGAACAAGTCTGGTGGTGATCAACCCGAGTGCTTCCTCCAGATGGCCAAGAAGATCATCCATTACAGGAACACATCTCAAGCAAATGGATCACATCATCCCAGAAATGATTTGCTGGAACTCTTGTGGGTAGGCATAGAAATAGCCTCTCACAGTATTTTAGCAAGGAGTTAACACAGCCAAATTTGCTAATGGTCATCTCCCTGTCACATGACTTGTCCTAGTATGAAAAGTCAAACCCAGGAGAAGAATGTGAACCCTTTTGACAAAGCTGAATTGAACAATAACTTGAATACAGCCAAGCCAAACACAGAGACTACATATAGCCAGAGCTGAACAGCATTATGGAAGCCCCTAAATTTCCTCTTCAGAAATTTAGATTTCCGGACATATATACAGATTAATAATTTTCTCTCTTCATTTACTCAAATACAATATGAGGTGAGTTTGTCTTGTAATCAAAAGCACAGGTGAATGCATTAAGTTTTCCATGACATATTAGGTTGCAGAAAATATAGATTAAGATGGTGGACACTACCCAGAAACTGTAGTTAAATGTAGAAGATGGTGAATTCTCATATCCTCAATGTTGAAATAAGTGGCACACACTGACCATGCAAAAAAGTGAACATGGAAAAACCCTCAGCCAGGTTGGGAAAATTAAGAAATCTAAGAAGCTGTTTAATTGGATGTGGTCGTTTGAAAGAAAATGGCCTCAAAGGAAGCGGCACTATTAGGAGTTGTGGCTTTGTTGGAGTGGGGTGGCCTTTGTCGGGGAAGTGTGTCACTGTGGGAGCAGGGTTGAAGGTCTCATATGCTCAAGTTGCCCCCAGTGTGATAGTCTACTTCCTGTTGCTTGCATATCAACCTGTAACAGCTACCTTTGCAGCATCATGTCTGCTTGCACACTGCTATGTCTCGCCATGGCAATAATGGACTGAAGCTCTGAAAGGTAAGCCACCACAATTAAATGTTTTCTTTTTAAGAGTTGCCATGGTCATGGTGTCTCTTCACAGCAAGAGAAATCCTAACAAAGACACTGTGTTACTGTCCACAAACACAAGAGACTTGAAGTGTGGGTGCAGGGTTAAAATGGTGGCAGGATGCATAGCGTGATGAGTATGGGCTCAACACAGAGAAGAACGTCACCATTGGTCCTTCCGTCTGTTCTATCTGCACTTTCTAAGTGGTAAACCATTTCCTGAGAAGGCAAGACCCTGAAAGGGTAAGGCAAGATTCATTATCAGAATTCATTTATTTCAGGAAATAGCTGTTTTTAAAATGACAAAAAAGAAGAGACAATAATCTTCATGAAAAAGTAATAGAAAACGGGGTACTTGAGAAAATTCATTTTGGTTTTCACCACAACTTTATTGAAGCATGATTGACACACAGAGAAAGCTGCATACATTTAACATAAATCACCTGATGAATTAGGAGATAAAGACACATAATGACACCATCACTGCAATCTATTTTATAATCATATCTGCTATTAGATTTTAATAGAAAAATCCCAGGGCAGGCAAGATGTAAATTCCAACAGCTACCTCAAGGAGGAGCATGGAGGAAAGGAGGAAAAAGGGCATACCATGTAATCTGGCATCAAGTTCAGACACGTGGCAGACAGCAGCCACACGACAGAAGAGGGGCTTTGAATCAAAGTGTGGAAGCCCACCATGTTGTGTTAAGAAAAACATAGAAAATAGAAAGGACAAAAGGAAGTTGAATGTTTTTAAATAATGCAGAAAATCAGTCTGACGTACAAGCTAAGGGGCTGCTGCCCCAAATCCCTGAAAGCTACTGCACTATGGAGCCGGGACCATCCATCTTCTGTAACCAGGCTAGGCTGCCAGTGGTGGGACAGGGACACCAACCCAGCCACAAAACCTTTGACCCACCATCTGTCTTGCCACAAGGTGTGCTCAGACAATAGTGGCAGAGAACTTGTGGGCATGGCCAACCAATGACTAGTCTAATTTGAGGCCCAGGAGAGGAAGCCCAAACCCGACACTGGATGACAAGGAACCAGAGGCTTGACAGCTCAGATACTTAGGATAGAACCAAATATGACTGGGAAAAAAATCATTGAAATGATTGCTAATGATGTTCTGCCGTACTCATAGATGTCTAGTCCAGTTGTCGTCAAAGAGGCTGCCTCCAGCAGATGCTGAGAACAGATGTAGAGACCCACAGCTAAACACTAGGTGGATAGAGAGCTCAGGTGGGAGGTTTCCATTGGGTCACTACCCTCAAAGCTCTGGGAGCCCTGTGGAAGGGGGAAAGAGGAACTATAGGAGCCAGAAGGGTCAGGGACAGCTGGAAAGCACAGCCTGGGGAATCAACTAAACAGGGCTTGGTAGATGAATTTCTGAACAGTCTTATTAAATAAGAAACACAGAGCCAAATACAGAGGTGCAAGCCGTAGAGATCAGAGCAATAGCCACCAACTAACCTTAGCTCACCACCTTGCCATAACTTCCCAAGACGGCCTCTTCCTGTCTAACCTGTGCCTTTATTGCCTTCCTGATCTGCCTTCTCATTGGCTCTAAGCCCAGCCACATCACTCCCTCATCACTGCCTGTCTATACAGACCTCCAGGTCTCTATGGTTGGTACTGGGATTAAAGGTGTGTGTCATCATGCTTGGCTGTGTCCTTGACCACACAGAGATCACTCTGCCTGCCATGTGATCAGATTAACAGCATTTGCTACCACCACCTGACTTCTGTTTATGGCTGACTATGACCTCTGATCTTCAGGCAAACTTTATTTATTAACATACAAATAAAATCACATTTCAGCACAAATAAAATATCACCACATTTCCCCTTTTTTCTAATAAAATAAAGTTATAACTAATATAAGAAAAATTATATACAGTAAGTACAATAACTATATGCAATATATACAAGCAATAAATACCTCAACAATGTCTAGTCCTTTTGCATTTGACAAACTCAGAGAAAATATTCCATTATCTATCCTATTTTGGTAAGTCCAAAATGTACCTGATTATATCCTATCCTAACTTATATTACCAACAGAAAACTATCTTATAATGTCTTTCAAATTTATACACTCTACACTTCTTTAGTGAGTTTCTTTTCTGAAATTCTTAACAAGGAAAACTATAACTATCTAATCTTCAGCTAACTAAAACTGTAAGCATCTAATCTTCAACTCCCTCAGAGACCCAACAAGGAAATAACATTACCTAGTAAAACAGGAAGTGAAAATAAGCGGCTTCCAAAAAAAAATGTGAGTTGATAGAAACAGCCAGCTACCTGGACAGTCACCTGAGGTTCCTCTGCACGTTGGGTCATCATCTTTGGCCTACAGGCTTTGCTCAAAGACTATTAAATATGACATCAATGTTTCCTAATTTTTTATTAAAATATCTGTATTGATTTACATTTCTATTTGTATGAATGACAGTGATTTATTTTAATTAAATATTTACTAGTCACTGTGCTAAGCGCATTCATCTTTCAGTCAGGTTACCATCAACCATTCTGTGAGGTGGGAACTATTTCGATTTCCAGTTTGCAAAATGAATATAGATTTGCTTCATAATGTTAATGTGTTACATGACCATTCTTCTCAGATTTGTCTTCCTCTTGGGCTCATGAATTGAACTACTACACCATACGCTTCATCTTGGTGAATAGAAAATAGAGGGGAGAAAAGGAAAGAAATTGTGTTCTGTTCAGATATTTTTGCATTTTAATTTATTTAATTAATTAATTTATTTTACATCATGACCAAAGTTACCCCTCTCTCCTCTCCTCTTATTTCCTCTCCCTGCCTCTCTTCTGGTCCCCCTCTCAATTCACTTCTCTGTTGTGTATCCTAATAAAGCTTGGCTGAGGATCAGAAGACAGAGCCAGCTATTAGATTAGACATAGATGTCAGGCAGTGGTGGCACACACATTTAATCCTATCATTTGGGAGGCAGAGATTTGTCTGAATCTCCGTGAGTTCAAGGCTACCCTGGGCTACATGAGAGAAACAGAACCAGGCAGTGATAATACACACATTTAATCCCAGGAAGTAATATGACAGGACACAGAAGGTATATAAGGCATGAGAAAACAGGAACTCACTCCCTTGGGGCTGAGAATTTTGTAGAGGTAAGCTATTGGCTGGCTGTTCTGCTTCTCTGATCTTTCAGCTTTCACCCCAACCTCTGACTCTGATTTTTTTGAAATTATTATAGGACCTTTTAAGATTCATATTACAACTTCTCCTCTGTTCCTGTTGAGAAAAGGGCAGGTCTCCATGGATATCGATAAAGCATGGCATATCATGTTGCTGTAAGACTAAGCACCTACCCTTGCTTTAAGTCTGGCAAAGGCAATCTAGTATGAGGAAAAGATTCCCCACAACATTAGGGACAGCCCCTGCTCCCATGTTTAGGAGTCCCACAACTAGACCAAGCTATACAACTGTCACACATGTAGAGGGCTTAGGTCGGTGCCATGCAGTCTCCCAGGTTGTTGGTTCAGACTCTGAGAGTTCCTATGAGCACAGGTTAGTTGTTTCTGGGGGTTTTCTTGTGGTGTCCTTCACCCTCTGGCTCCTACAATCCTCCTCCCTCTCTTTAGCAGGATTTCCTGAACTTGGGTGTGGGTCTCTGCATCTGCTTCCATCAGTTACTAGATGAAAGCTCCCTTATGACAATTGGGGTAGTCACCAATCTGATCACAGATGGCTGCCAGTTCAGGCTACGTATCCACTATTGCTAGGAGTCTTAGCTGGGGTCATCCTTGTAGATCTGTGCAAGTTTCCCTTGCATCAGGTTTCTACCTGACCCCAAAAAGCACCCTCCTTTCCTGTCATCTCCTCCTGTACCCACCCACCCCCAACCTCATTCCTCAAGTTCCCATCCCCACCCACCGCCAGTCCACCCAGGAGATTCTTTTATTTTGTCTTCCCCTGGAGATCCATGCATCCCCCCCGCCTCTTTGGGCCCTTCTTGTTACCTAACCTCTCTGGGTCCGTGGATTGTGGCATAGTTATCCTTTACAGTTAATATCCACTCATGAGTGAATAAATACCATATTTGTCTTTCTGGTTTTGGGTGACCTTACTTAGGATGATTTTTTTTTCTAGTTACATCCACTTGCCTTCAAATTTCATGATGTCATTGTTTTTAACAGCTGAGTAATGTTCCATTGTGTAAATGTACCATTGTGTAAATGTATTTTCTTTATCCATTCCTCAGTTGAGGAATATCTAGGTTGTTTGCAGGTTCTGACTATCACAAATAAAGCTGCCATGAGCAGAGATGAGCAAGTGTCCTTGTAGTGTGATTGAGCATCTTTCGGTTATATGCTCAAGAGTGGTATGGCTAAGTCTTTTAGTAAATTGATTCCTAATTTTCCAAGAAAATGCCATATTAATTTCCAAAATAGCTGTACAAGCTTGCACTCCCACCAGCAATGGAGGCATGTTCTCATTGCTCCACATCTTTTCCAGCATGACCTGTCACTTGTGTTTTTGATTTTAGCCATGCTGACATGTGTAAGATGGAATCTCAGAGTCATTTTGATTTGCATTTCCCTGATGGCTAAGGATGCTGAACATCTCCTTAAGTGTTTTTCGGCCATTTGAGATTCTTCTGTTGAGAATTCTCTTTTTAGATCTGTACATAATTTTTTAATTGGATTATTTGGGTTTTTGATATCTAATTTCTTGAGTTCTTTATATATTTTGGATACCAGCCCTCTGGCAGATGTGGGAATGTGACCCTCTTTTCCCATTCTGTAGGTTGTCTTTTGTCCTATTGATGGTGTCCTTTGCCACACAGAAGCTTTTCAGTTTCATGAGGTCCATTTATTAATTGTTGATCTTAGTGTCTGCACTACTTGTGTTCTGTTCAGGAAGTTGTCTCCTGTGCCAATGCATTCAAGGCTATTTCCCACTTTCTCTTCCATCATGTTTGGTGTAACTAGATTTATGCTGAGGTCTTTGATCCACTTGGAGTTGAGCTTTTTTCAGGGTGACAGATATGGATGGATTTGCATCCTTCTACATGCCAGCATCCATTTATACCAGCATCATTTGTTGAAGATGCTTTCATTTTTCCATTGTATGATTTTGACTTATTTGTCAAAAATCAAGTGTTCATAAATGTATGGATTTATGTCTGGGTCTTCAATTCAATTCCATTGACCAAGGTGTCTGTTTATATGCCAATACCATGTTGTTTCTAAACTGAATCCAACATCATGATCAGTGGGCTTTATCCCAGAGATGCAGGGATGGTTCAACATACAAAAATCTGTCAATGTAATCCACCATAAAAACAAACTGAAAGAAAAAAAAACACATGATAATCTCATTAGATGCTGAAAAGGCCTTTGACAAAATGCAATACCCCTTCATGATAAACTTCTTGGAAAGATCAGGGGTACGAGGAACATACCTAAATATAATAGAAATAATAAACAGCAAGACAACAGCTAATATCAAATTAAGTGGAGAGAAATTCAAAGTGATTCCACTAAAATCAGGAACAAGACAAGACTGACTACTCTCTCCGTATCTATTCAATATGGTACTTGAAGTTCTAGCTAGAACAATAAGACAACAACAAAAAAAATCAAGGGGATACAAATTAAAAAAGAAATCAAAGTATCGCTATTTGCAGAGGATATGATTATAATACATAAGTGACACCAAAAATTCTACTAGGGAACTCCTACAGCTGTAAACAACTTTAGTGAAGTGGCTGGATACAAGATTAACTAAAGAAAAAATCAGTAGCCATCTTATATACAAATGATAAACAGGCTGAAAAAGAAATCAGAGAAACAATACCCTTCACAATAGCCACAAACAATATAAAATATTTTGGGATAACTCTAATCAAACAAGTGGAAGACATGCAATACGAGAACTTCCAAGTCTTTGAAGAAAGAAATTGGAGAAGATAATCAGAAGATGAAAAGCTCTCCCATGCTCATGGATCAGTAGAATTAACATAATAAAAAATGGCCATCTTATCTTACAAAAAGCAATCCACAGATTCAATGCAATCCCCATCAAAATTCTAACACAATAGTTTATAGACCTTGAAAGAACAATACCCAACTTCATATGGGAAAACAAAAAGCCCAAGATAGCTAAAACAATCCTGTACAAGAAAAGAACTGCCGGAGGCATCACCATCCTAGGTTTTTATTTTTTAAAAATGTTATGCGTGTGAGTGTGTGTATGATGTGAGTATATGTGTGTGCATGTGCCTGCATGTGCCATGATATCTTGTGTAAGTCATTACTCAGTTATTTCTCTCCACCTTGTTCCTGAGTCAGACTCTTGGTTCTGCACTACTTAGTCCAGTCTTGTTGGCCCACTGGGCTCCAGCAGCTACTCCCATCTCTGCTGCCCATCTTTCCATAGGAACACTGGGATCACAGATGTGTACTAGCTTTTCACAAGGGTGAGCGCCTGGGTGCTTTTAGCCTCTGAGCCCTCTTGACAGCTCTTTGTTTTTGTTTGTTTGTTTCTTTCTTTGTTTTTGTTTTTGGGTTTTTGTTTGTTTGCTTGCTTGTTTGTTTGTTTTTTGAGACAGACTTTCTCTGTAGCTTTGGAGCGTGGCCTGGAACTCACTCTGTAGACCAGGCTGGCCTTGAACGCACAGAGATCTGCCTGCCTCTGCCTCCTGGGTGCTGGGATTAAAGGCAAGAGCCACTGCCAGGTGGCTTGATAGCTCTTTTTATTTTGATTATTTTTCAAACATTTGTATGTGCTTGTTAGTCATTTATTTTGTGATTTGGATGTTCTTACACTTTCATTCTTATTATTTCATTCTTATTATTCATGTTGCCTATGTAATTGGAAATATTTTCACCATCTTAAAAAAATAATCTTCTCTTTGTTTTTTAGGTAAGGGATTCTTAAATAGGGAAAGACCTTTGCCATAATAAAATTTTCATAGATTATCTGGACCAGTTCCCTCAGGTAATAGCTGAAAAGAAACAAGGCCATGCATTCCTCTAAATTTTAGCCTGTGAGCACAGGCTGAGGGAGGAGGCATCAGATCAAACACACAGTAGATTTCACTTCTTAAATTATTAGGATTTCTGAAATTATGTTCAGTATTATATTTACTATTGTTCAATTCAGTATTTTTTTATTGAAAATAGAATTTCTTTCATGCAGTGTATTTTAATTACAGTTTCCTCCCTTGCAAATCTACACCCTTTCTCTTGCTCATTTAAAATGCAGACATCTAAATAATAAATAAATAAATTAATTAATTAAATTAAATAAGATAAATAAAAACAAATAATCCAGAATAGGACAACACAAATAAACAGGAAAAAAACCCAATAGCTAAAGAAAAAGCACAAGAAATGCACATAGGTGCAAAAATACACACATCACACACACACAGGAAAGCCATAAAAATAAGTTGAAGACCAGTATATATAAGCAAAAGATCCATAAGGTTAAAAAAATGCCCAAACAAAGCACTGTGAGATGGAAAGCATCCAAAAGGGTCATTGACATTGAGTTCATATTGCATTAGCCATCTACTGCTGGGCATAGGACCTGCCCTTCAGTGTCATTTGAATATCCACCGAGACTCCATAGGAGAAAACTAATTTTTCCTCTGTCAACGGTTATCAACTGCACATAGCTTCTGGAGTAAGGATGGCATCTTGTGTCTACTTCCCATCTCAGCACTGGGACCCCATCTGGCTTACACCTGTGTAGGCTCTGTGCATGCTGCCACAGTCTCTGAGTTTAAATGTGCATCAGTCCTACTGTGCCCAGAAAGTTTTGTTTCCTTGGTGTCTTACATTTCCACTTGCTCTTATAATCTTTCTGCTTCTTCTTTTGCATAGTCCCTGAGCCCTGAGAGAAGAATTTGATGGAGACATCTCATTTTTTACTGTTTCAAGGTTTCCCACTCTCTGCACACTGTCCAGGTATGGCTCTCTGTATTAGTTCTCATCTACTACAGGAGGCACTGATCTATGAGTATAGCAGTCATTAGGAGTCATTTCATTGTTATATTCCTTGATCACAACAGTAGTATTTGGTTTTTCTCTAGGTCCAGGATCTAGCTAGTCTCCAGTTCTTGGTAACTTGGGCAATGT
Organism: Peromyscus leucopus; assembly: GCF_004664715.2. Classification (NCBI taxonomy): domain Eukaryota; kingdom Metazoa; phylum Chordata; class Mammalia; order Rodentia; family Cricetidae; genus Peromyscus; species Peromyscus leucopus. The sequence goes on along the minus strand of NC_051085.1, from coordinate 20,537,572 downwards.
CGGGCATGGGTTTGCTCTCATAGAGTGGGCTGTAAATCTCATCACAGGTGGTCTGTGGCTGAACTTGGGGATGAACTGTGTGATGGTGGGAAGGAAGAGTGAAGACCTCTACCTGGGTTCCCAGGTTGAGTGCTCTGGGCATTGAATGACACAAAGAGAAGGGGCGAAAGAGTGAGATTTGTTCCTGCCAGTGTTGCAGAGTCCTCAAGAAATTGAGGCCCCTGAAGGTCTCAGGTAAGGATTTTGATCATGTATGGCAATGGTTCTCAACCTTCTTAATGCTGGGACCCTTTAATACAATTCCTCGTGTTGTGGTGACCCCAAGCATAACATTATTTTTGTTGCTATTTCATAACTGTGATTTTGTTACTGTTGTGAATCATAATGCAAATAAGTGATATACAGGATATATGGTATGTGACCCCTGTGAAAGGGTTTATTTGATCCCCAAAGGATCATGACCCACAGGTTGAGAACTGCTGATTTATGAAATTTACTTTGGTTTAAAATATATAGCTTTCTTGTCCACTGAAGCATAAAACCTAGATAAGTGTAAACACATAAATATGCATATATGAATCTATACCTATATACATAAGTTATAAGTGATGCAAACAAAATACATGGAGCAATGGTACAGATACTTATTTTTCCTAGCTTTACCTGGATCTAGGAAGATACATAAACATTTATCATGATTGTTTATGTCCTGTTCTTATTTTGTAATCAACTTTTACTTTAATCCAGATAGATTATTGGGGGTTGAGTATCACATTTCTTTAGCTACTGTATGAATTTCTAGGGTTTTACTTGCTCTCTGTGATAATTGAAAGCCAAAGGCAATATCATTATAAGGATAAACAAATGCTTAACAGTGCAAATTCCAAGAGGAAAGTCAGATCTTAGCCAAAAATCAAAGACAGGCTTTATGTTATGTCTTTTGAATCTGTCTAAAACTATAAATATTTACAATACAGGATTAACTCCATCCCAGAGATTAGGGTAAGTACGACTCTGAAAGTTTTCTTCATTGAAAATCTATGCTGGTGCAAAGAAAAAAAAAATAGACAGTTTAACCAAAGTGTGATTCAAACCAACAGAAAAAATATACTCTTCCTTCTCATTTTCGTTTTGCAAAACAAGATGGTTTGAGTCACTAAGTGCGGTGGTTTGAATAGGTATGGGCCCCATATGTTTGAACGCTTTGCCCATAGGGAGTGGCATTATTAGCTGTGGCCTTGTTGGAGTAGATGTGGCCTTGTTAGAGGAAGTATGTCAGTGTGGGGGCCAGCTTGGAGGTCTCATAGGCTGAAACTATGCTCAGTGTGGACACTTCACTTCCTATTGCCTTTGGATTGAGATGTACTACTCCCAGATACCTCTCTAGCACCATGTCTGACTGCATGCTGCTATGTTTAGTCCATGATAATGGACTAAATCTCTGAACTGTAACACAGCTGCAATTAAATGTTTTCCATTTTGAGTTGCCGTGGTCATGGTGTCTCTTCACAGCAATAGAAACCCTAACTATGACACTAAGGAAAGCAATGGGTCTACCTTTCTTATGTCCCATCCTCCACATTTTACCATGCACATCTAGAGAATTCTAGAAATACAAGAGCAACAATTTTGTCATGATAGGTTTATTTGGAGAAATATAAAGAATGCAATTTTTGCAAAGTAGAATTAGCTGTAGGAACGAGGATTTGAAGTGGGAGTAGATGTGTCTTAATGTATTCTTGGCCTTTGTGACCTTCCACTGCAGTGAAAGCCTTGATAACAGTCTCCTCAGGGCCACGTACTCTGGGAAGACCAAGAGCTGCATCACAACGTGAAAGTTGCCCGTACATGGGGAAAAATGGTTTTCAGCAGAACACTAAGAAAAATGTAATAATCATGCCATAACATTCTTCATTGCCAAGTGGGCATTGGGCTACTTTCCTGATTTCCTCTTTCAAGAGTGTTGGGCTCTTCAAATGCAACTGTGCCTTCTCAGATGGATAGAATTTTCAAAGTCTCACTTTTCCTACATTCCTAGGTTTCCACCTTATAGTTCCTTTTTGAAAAAAAAAAAAAACCGACCACTTCTGCTTAGACGTATGCCACAGGAAATTCAGTGTTCATAATGCCAAAGCCAGAAATGTGTTCATTTTTCCAGTTGATACTGGTAGATACAAAAGACTGAATCAGTGTGTCCCTCAGCAATTATTAAGGAGAACTCACTTAAGTTCCCTAGGCAACCATTTTTGGAAATTCATGTAGCTTTATTTCCTCTTGTGTTCCATGTTTCTAGAACTGGTTCGTTTCCCTCTTTGTTTCTAATACTCCTTCCTATACATGTTTCTCTTTCCATGTTCTCTTAGTATTCAGTATTTCTTCTCCCTTTGCTTTCCTCCCAATCCTCTTTTCTGTCACTAATGATCTCATGATTTTCCCGTAGAAAAGCAACTGAAACAAGTACTTGCTTTTAAAGTTGGCTTGTCAACTACCATCTGGTTATTATATACCAGCCTGCCTCTATCTTGGGCTTAAATGCCATCATATAGCAAAGCCAAACTAGATTCATTCTTGTTTATAGTTAATCCCTGTTTCTCAAGGACTAGGGCTATGCCCCACCTGTACAACTAAAAATGGTTCTACATCACCTATTCCAGGAAACAGCAACCATGCCTTTGTTTCAGGAGGTTGTTAAGACCACCTTGTTATGCTTACAGTCTATTTCTATAACCATGTTTATGTGCAAAATCCCTTACCCTATGGGTTTTGCCCTATAAAAGGAAGTTGAAAAAGTGGTCCAGGCTGGTCTTATGAACTCAGCCTTAGTGGGAGACACACACAAATTCAGCTCTGATGTTTACACAAATAAAGATTGCTTTAATTAGGCCATCATTCGGGTTGGTGGTCTTTCTCTTCATGACTGTGAGGTTAACAGTTATTGCTTTGCTCCCATCCAGACAATCCACAGAAGACCCTCCTTGGGCACAGAAATTCTACTCACTTATGCTACCAGATCCTGGCTATGTCCCAGCTTATTAAAATACAGAAGTGTTAGTGGTAGAACCAATAGTAGTTCAAAATCCAGTTGTTCATCTACTTGCATCTCTGATGGCTGAGGGCTTTTCAAATGCTGTTTTTCAAACAATTCCCCAAACAACAGAGAAAGAAATTTTGATCTGAGGAGAGACTGCTTTTGTTAACAGACCATCAGCTATGGGAAGGAAGATAGATACATAAGAAGCACATGAAGTGTCCTGGAAGAGGAATATGTGCATACTGAGCACAGATGTCTATGGATCCAGGGATTGTAGGTTTGTATCTTATTGTTCGAGTAAGTTTACTAACATCTTCCAAATCTTCATTTCCTGATATGAATATCCTTTTTGTAGTTCGTATCCTACTAGTTAGCTTTGTCAACTTGACGTAGCCTACAATCATCTGGCAGGAGAGTCTCAACTGAGAAATTTTCTAGATCAGATTGGTCCATAGATATATCTGTGGGTGGAATTGTCTTTTGATATTTAAGAGGACACAGCCCACTGTGGGGTGCACCATCTCTAGGCAAGTGATCGTGAGCTATGTAAAAAAAGCTAGCACAGCTTGAGCCTGTGAATGAGCCTCTGTCTAGGGGGAGATTTCTTCTACTTCCCTCAAGGATGGATTGTGACCTACAAGTTTAAGCCAAATAAACTGCTTCCTCCTCTGCATCCCTTTTGGTCTGAGTATTTTTGTCATATTAACAAGAAGGAATCTAGAAATAGTTAGTTTATGCTAGTTGCCATCCATTTCTCATTTATTGACTAAGAGTAAGGTAGGAATTACTTTTTTTTGCATTGGCTTTCAACAGAAAAACAAAAACAAAAACAGATGCCTTGGCATGAACTCCCTAGGTCTTTGGAATCTTTTCTGAGCCTCACTTCCAACTTCAAAACCTATATTTGCCACCTCTTCTGTGTTTACCACAGTGTGAAACACAGAATCCCTTCTCTTCAAATAGGCTTCTCCTTCATTCAACATCTCTCATGAAATATTTGCCACTCCTGCTGAGTTTATCCTTCCTCTGTGATGCCGCTTGATTGCCTCATCTGGACATGCCCTCCACTTATCACGGTATACTTTCTATCATGGGACCCATGTTGGCAGTGCTGCCCATCATCCGGCTGATCCCAGACTGAAGAGGTAACAGCAGCTCTGAAAAAGCACCCAGAAAGGCAGCCACTGATGTGGGTCCTCTTCACTCTTTCCTTGGACAATATAGACATAAGAGTTTTATGAGAACTCCAGAACCATCAAGAACAGGGATGGGATGGAGCAAAGTAGGAAGGAAGGTCTTAGGAGTTCCATCCACTAAGATAGGAGGGTTCATCACCAAGGCAACATAGTGCAATATGCTTTCAACCTGGGACCATCAGACGGGTCTCAGAGTGGAACTGAATGTTCCCAAATCTTGAAGAAGCAGTGAGGAGGGAGGGCTCAGCAGACACATAGAATTCAATTGTCACACAGGATTGAATAACTTGCTGATAACACCTTCAGTTAATGCTGAGAAACAAGACCACTCAGTTTGGGTGTACATTTGTGGAGAGTGCACACAACATGCCCCCTCTGTCTCCTCTCAAATTAGAAAAACTGAAATACGTAATGCATGGGGAAAATAAATTATAAAAATGTTTGCAAGAGCACACTTACTGCTATTGTCAATAATGTTTTATTCTTTCAAACTGTCTTCCAAAATGAATTTAAAAAATCCCTCAGACTACCAAAACTGTTGTTAAATGATTTTCCAATTACTTCAGTCTATGTCTAAGAAAACTGAAACTCTAAGAATGTGTAGTAAAGAGGGTGTGCATAGATCAGAACCACTCTTTCTTCCTCTTTTGGATTTTGTCACTCTTGGTGACAGAATTACCCAGCCTCTGTGCCTCATTTTCTGCTAGCAGGCAAAGTAACCGATCAGTTTGTCCTTGAGTTTCTGATCACCATGGAGTAATGATCCGCCTCACCACCTCCTGTCCATCTTCTTAACTTCCACTTGCTTAGGACACAGATGTTCTGGTGTGAGGAGTGAGACTGTGTTCACTTGTTACTGACTGCTGAGAGACAAACACCTCTCACAGCCAGCCCATCTGTGTTAGATGACAGGGAACACTAGGAAGGTGGCACCAAAGACAGGCTGGTGGCGGAAAGCAAGCAAACATCTTTGTCATGGCCTGCAACCTTGCATAAAAAGAATAAAAGCAGAATCATCACAGAGTGTGACCCTCAGGACAGAGGAAGTGAAGCAAGTCATGTCTTGCTTCCCCTTCATGTTTAGTGACTGTGTGTGTGTGTGTGTGTGTGTGTGTGTGTGTGTGTGTGTGTGTGTTGTGTGTTTAAATCCCAGCTAACAATGATTACAGCGGTATGTCAGAAGAGCTCACGAAAAGCTGGCGAGGGAGGCATCAGTGGAAGAAATGTAAACCCAAGAGGGAAGGACGCAAGCTGAACTCTGCAACTGCTTTGTACCTTCGAAGGGACTTTGTTCTGATCAAAAGCGTTGTCTTTAAATACATCCCCGACTTCAATAATCACCTCAACCTTTTGACTCATTTGTGCCTCAGTTACTCCTGATGTAAAACAGGGACAACCATACCACAGGATTGTTTCAAGAATTGAAAGGACCCGTGTAGGTGAAACTCTCCGAACAGGATTTGCACGTGAGAGAACTATTATAGAAACATTTGTTGCTATTTGAGGAGATGACAGAAATTCACAGTTTGAAAGCACACATTCTGAGGCCAGCCGGCCTTGCTTCAAAACTTGGCTTTGCCCCTTACGGGGATGATCTGAGGCAAGCACTTCTGGGCCATGTGCTTTCATACATAGTGCTGTTATCAGAATTCAATGATTATACACAAAGCACTCAGGATAATAGTGAGTGTTTAATGTTAGACATCACTCTCTGCCTTTTCCCATGCATGTGTCCTGTCCAGGGAAAGAACTCCAGAAGTCCCAGCACTCAGGGTCCCTAACCGCCAACATGCTCAGGGTCCCTAAGCCCCAACAGTTCCTTGCCAAGATTTCTTGGCCGGCATCCTCTTTGTGCACTCAAGGTTCCCACACAGAGAGCACAGTGAGAGAAAGCTATCCCCCCACAACTTCCCCACCCTGGGAAGAGGAGGCAAGCCACTTAGTTAACCCCATGTCCTTTCTTTGGGAGTCCTATCTTCTCAGTGGAGGGCTGCGTAGTGACAGAAGATATTCTGAATTAAGAACAAAGCAACCCATTCATAGATCATTCACTGGAGCTCCAACTGCGTTGAGAACTCCAAAGAAATCTCAATTGAAAATAGTGCTTCTAACTTGAAAGGCATCAAAGGCCTATTTGAATGTTACGGTTTTAGACAATTATGAATTGTTTGTAATTTGACTTCAATGAAAAAAGCAATTGTGCACACCCATATTAAATTAATTTTTAAAAATCCTGCTAACTTTGTTGTATACAAAGGAAACTGTTGCATAATAGGAAAAGCTGTAACCTTTATACAGGTCTGGTTATATTTCAAAGATGCATTATAGCCCCCTCTTCTGGCACCTAGAGACATAGTGTTTCCTAAAATTAAAACGAAATCAGTAGCCAGGTTAGAGTACTTTATTATAGTTCGATAAAACATCTTCGGGAAAAATGTGTTTGAAATACAGTCATTTGGGGACCTCCATCCCAAAATAGTCCCAATCAACACACACAGCAGAATTAGTAACAAATTGGAAACCTATGGCAACCTGGTTAAAGTTCCGCTTTGGTGGATAAACAGTGGGGTGAGATCGCCACCTTGTGTCGGTTTTAGAAACAAATTTTTATGAACAAAAAAGCAAGATAATTTACCCAGCAAGCAAAATAACTTACCCAAATTTAGGTAGGAATCCATCCAAATCCATATTTACTGACTGCCATGTTCTGTCCCTCTTTAGTAGCCACAGTTTTAGGACATCGCAAAAAGGTGGGGGTGGCGGAGTACATCTCTAACACTTTTGCAAATCCAATTTGGGTAATTTCTTTTTAAAAAATAGAACAGGAATATTTGAACACTTGTTCAGTGCTCTGAGAGCTTTCTCAGAACGGCTGAAGTCAAGTCCATGGGTCTACGGAGTAGCAAGTCCTTTGTTAATTTCTTACTCTCTGAAGAACTGCTCCTTAAGGTTTCAGTGGCTGGGCCAGTTGGTGCCTCAAAGGCGCTGCACCGCCCTAACTGCTTCAAAGATGTGCACCTCCAAGGCACACTGTCATAGCGCAGGTGGGATAGCTCATGCACTCAGGATGCTCTACTTTTAAAATATTCATCGTCAGTGGTTGCCAGATTGCTTTTATGATTCCCCTGCTACAGTGTGCAGCTTAAATGTCCCTGAAGCGTTCATTCAATGTAGCCTTGGTACTCCTCACAGAGATAGGAAGGGGGGCCTGTGACGGAAGGTTAGACCTTTGAAGTAGGGTTGTGAGCATGGCCATGAGAAGAAGAGGCCACCTGACCACATGCTTTCATCATGACCTTGCACTTAAACCTCTGAAACTGTGAGCCCAAAACAAACCTTTTCATGTTTTCAGTTATCACAGGTATTTTGCCATAGTGGTCCAAAGCTGCCTAACACACTTTCGGAATGTCACTGTGCTTTCTTCACCATCATGAGAGGCCCTAGAACACACAAAGAGGGTGAAGCCTGGCTGTCGCATCCCTCTTCCTTCTCATCTAGACGCTCTCACCTTACCTCTTGCAAGTATTATCATCCACCCAAGAACTATGATTTTCCATTTTGTTCACATCCTGAAAATTAATGATAAGTTAAAAGATTATTGTGTTTGTCATATAAAATCTTCTCTGGAAGGAAAGGAAGAAAAAAAGAAGGAAGGAAGGAAGGAAGGATATAGGTTAATTTAAAATGTAGGAGCTAGTTAGTAATAAGCCTGAGCTATTGACAGAGCACTTATAATTAATATTAAGGGTCAGTGTGGTTATTGTGAAGTGGCTGCTGGGACACAGAGAAAGAACTCTGCATACAGGAAGGAAGGAAGGAAGAAAGAGAAAGAAAGAAAGAAAGAAAGAAAGAAAGAGAAAGAAAAAGACAAATAGCTCCTGTGTGATTCTCCCTGTATACAGCTTTTCATTTTTCCTAGGTGTTAGCATTCAGACCCACTTCTTGGAATCCTGGCCAATACGCAGATAATACCTTGGCCCACCTGCTCAGCATACTGACATCATCTTAGGTAAAGCTCACTTTAAGAGAAAACTCCTTCTCCCCCCTTTCTATTTCCACAAGGTGTGTGCATCTTCTCTCTCTCCCCCTCCCTCCCTCCCCTTTCTTCTTCCCTCCCTTCTCCCCAACAAACTTGCCACGTGGATGCTTTGTCTGCATGGTGTGACTAACTTTCCACCACGCCACGCCACAGGGGCTGCCTCCTTTGTATGGTTGCATGGTGTGTCTCCCTCACCCACCGGCTCACCTTGGCCCAACCCGCCAAGTCCTCCCAGGTGCCATATCACAACACTAAGATTCAGGCAAATTTTAAAAGTCTCTTGATGGAACCAATGTGGGCAAGTGGCCTTTTGGTTTAAGGGAGGCAGTGCACGTCCAGGCTCTAAGAGTTGCCTTTGTGTGATTTCTCCAGGACATCCTCCAAATTAATTTTATTCCCTTGTAAGTGAGAATCAGGAACAACTATTTTGTCCTATCATTTTCTTGAAGCTTCAAAAGGCTCTAATATGTGCTTAGCAATCACCAGCGCCCCGAAGCATGGCCACACTCACTATTCATACTGCTCTATACTCAATGAGAAGTTAGCTTCAGGATTCAAACAGGTGAGAAAAACTCCCCTTTGGCTTCAACCTTCTGTTTGAATAGCAGCAAGGTGTTTGATGATCTGAGAACAGTCATCAGTAAGGGGTAGAGAGAAGGAATTCACTAATGAAGCAAGTCCAGTTTTAGATGAGAAAATGCTGTGAAAGAAGGGAAAAGACTCAGGAGAAAGGGAAATGTTGACATACAACATGGAAACAAATCTACAGATCGGGGCCCCTCAAGCTGCGGCAAGCCTCTATGCTTTAGCAACTAGCAGTGGTTTTTGTGCTGTGGGTCTGGTCCCAGGCTCAGAATTTTGCTGATATTGGGTCCTTTCACCTTGATAATAATTCACTACTTTGCACATGGAAGAAATCGAAGCAGACAGCGTGAAATAATTAGCCGGAGTCATGAGAACAAACAGCAGAGCTGTGCTTGGAAGGCGCCAGGTACACAGACAGGAGACCGACTGTAAGTGGGGGTAGTCAGATCCCCACCCTCCCGTGCCCTGCTCCTGCCCCTCGGCACCGGCACCTTCTTTCTCTTCATAACCACTCTCTCCTAACCCCTTGTCCTGTCTCCTCTCTTCCTTCTCTCTCTCAGGCTCTTGTCTTTTTTACCCCCTCCTTTCTCTCTTGGTTCCTTTTTCTTTCTCTCCTCTCATTCCTTCTCTCTTCTCCTCATCTTTCCCCTCCCTCCCTCCCTCCCTCCCTCCCTCCCTCCCTCCCTCCCTCCCTCCCTCTGTCCCTCCTCCCTCCCTCCTCTGTCCCTTCCTCCTTCCCACTCTTTGTCTTTTTTCCTTTTCCTTCTCCTCTCTACTGTCTTTTCTTTTCTCTTTTCTTTCTGTCTCTTTTTCTGTGTCTTCACTCTTTCTCCCTCTTCTTCCCTTTCCTCCTTTTCTCCTTATTCTCCCTTCTGATCCTCTCTTCTCCTCCTCTCCTTCATTCCTCTCCAGTCATCCTTTCCTCTTACCCTTTCCTATGCTCTCCCTTCCTCTCCTCTCTCCCATCATCCATCCAACATGTGCAGACCACTTAGGAGAGCAAAGCCAAAGATACTGCATTATTTCCTTTTGCAGTAGGATGCTCATATTCTTGCTCATATTTTGATAAGAACCAAAGATCACAAAACTATCTCTGAGCACAGGACATAGCATGGATTACTTTTGTTCTCCATTTTCTTTCTTTGCTGAGAGCTAGGTTTCTAGGCAGCTGCTTGATAGCTTTATTGTTCCATTTTAGCCTGGTTCTCTGACAGCATTAATTAAGATTTTCTAATAATTGACTCAAGCAAGCAGCTTATACAAAGACAATGCAAAAATGAGCTGGGGACCTTAATACACTACAATCACAGAGCCAAGTGATTCCTTTTGAAAATGTCTGCTTCCTGAAACATAATATTCTTTACATTAAAAAAAAAAAGCTGGTGAGAAAATTCAATTTTGTCTCTAAACAACTTCTGACCTCTAATTCTCCTTTGTCTTGGCTCCTTGGCAAAATAATAAACACATTCTCTTTCTCTAAAATAATCTTTGTCATCATGTCTAACACCTTGTATAGGATAAAATACATTGTGTGTGTGTGTGTGTGTGTGTGTGTATGTGTGTGTGTGTACTATGATAAATTATACTCTCAGAGATACACAATCTAGAATACTTGTCACTACTAGAAATAATGAGAAAAGACAGTTTGGTGTAAATGAAAGAAAATGTCATTAAATAGCATGACCCGCCGGGCGGTGGTGGCGCACGCCTTTAATCCCAGCACTCGGGAGGCAGAGGCAGGTGAATCTCTGTGAGTTTGAGGCCAGCCTTGGCTACAGAGTGAGTTCTAGGAAAGGCACAAAACAAAGCTACACAAAGAAACCCTGCCTATAAAAAAAAATAGCATGACCCAAGAGCTATGTTATTTATTTTCCTTCTTTATTTTCATAAAAATTAAATATTCATCTAAATACTGACTCACAATTATTTTTTGGAGGCAACTATCATAAAACCCTAGTGGCAGAGACTCATCCTTAAACAGCAATGATCACCAAGTGCCAGCCACTCATTAACATGACTGAATTTGCATTAATGTGGTAATTATCTCAAACTGCCCATTTCCAATATAATCTATTCTCCCAATACCGTGAATTAGGGACATTTATGAAACCAGAGTCAACTCACCAGTTTAGCTACCCATCTACCTCCTCACCAAAGAACAAGACCAAAAGGAAGGGGGAAGGCACTGTGAAGACAGCAGCTAATATCCATCCAAACACTTCTTCATATACAATCTTATCACTGCTTTCACCACTGTCTTAGTTTATTCCCACTGTTGTGGTTAAATACCCCGACAAAAGCAATTTAGGAAAACAAAGGGGGTGGGGGGCTAGCTAACAATTCCAGGTTACAGTCCATCATTGAGAGGAAGGCATAGCACCAGGAGCTCAAGACGGCCTGTCATGTCACGTCCACAGTCCAGAGCAGAGAAGACATGAATGCAGGCATACCCTACAGATATTCTGCTCATCTTCTCATGTCTTCTAGAGTCTAGGACTCCAAACTAGGGAATATACCACCCACAGCAGGCTGGGTCTTCCCACATCAGCTAATGTTATCAAGACAATCCCCCAAAGACATGCCCATAGGCTGAGCTAACCTAGGAAATTCCTCATAGAGACTCCTCTCCACGGTGACCCTGGGTTTGTCACGTTGATGATCGAAACTGACTATGACACTCACTCTACAAAATGTAGACTATTATTGATGCTATCCCACAGAGGAAAAAGTGGAAATGTACAGACATGATCTTCACTGGTCAAGGTCACATAGCTAGAGTTGAAATTCAAACCCAGGGAGTTCATTCTCCAGTCTCACAACTTCAGTAACATTGACAGTAAGGTAGGTAGTTCCATTCTGGAGGCCTTTGTGAGGGATGAAGAGTGTTTACTTGCTGCTAGCAGCATCCCAGCTCTGCCCACTCCACTTCAGCAGCAGCTTCTGTGCCCGCCTCCTTTCCCCAGTGGTCTCTAGACTACGTCAAAGTCATCTAGGAGGCTGAATTCTAACCCCAGCCCATTTGGAAACAGCTATTCTCTCTGTTTCTCATGCTGACCATTCAGTCTCACCTCATTAGACAACTTTCCTAAATACTTAGATGGCTATAATATATTTTATTGAACATTAATTTAATGCACACCTATACACCAATTTTGATTATTTTAGCTAGAAATGATGAAGCTCTTGGAAATCTGCCTTTGGTATATATAATCATGAAGTTAAACTGGGTTGATACAGTCACAAGCAGGAGGTGATTTAAAGTACCAAGACTGTCACTGCTATTGTTTCAATAACATCAGCACTTTTTACCCAGCATACTTCAGAAGATGAAATAAAGGAAAACTGTATCAGTAATGAATTTCTACCATAAAACTTTATTTAGTTAATGTAAACAGATGTACTCTAAGTCAACAAACAATTAAAATGTAATTACCTGCATATATATAAATATAAATATTTATAAATAAAATTATTTCAAAAATTTAAGATCCAGAATTACATTATTTTTCTAAATTCTCTAACAGGTTAAAAGTTGCTATCATCTTGGTTTTGCTATTCTTCTTTTCTTTTTAAATCTATATTTAAACATATATTAAAAGCATGTATTTTGCTATTTTTACTTATAGTATTATGCAAATATTTAAGTAATTACTGCTATGTTAGCTACTTTAGGAAAAATATAAAGATTGAGGTCAGAATTCCTGATGAAATTACTTTAGCAACAATTTGCACGCACACACACAAAAGTCCAGAGAATAAGAAATAGTCCAGATAAACTAGCACAATATCTTATACAGTCCACATAAAACAAGATACGCACATACACCAAGTTAAGGAATATAGTGGAATTTATTTATTACACATGTTTCATATAAGCAATTTGCCACAAATTTTACATTCTGTGGGTCCATATGAAAAATCACAGTATACACAGACTAGATGCAAAATACATCAGATGAAAACATCCTAGAAATGTTTATGTTGTCACAGCTCTTACACTATTTCCAGAACACTCTTAACTTTTTGGGGAAAACATGGTATAATTTTGACAAAAAAAAAAAAAAAAAAAAACACATTTTATACGTGTGATATTTACTATTAATTCCATCTCACCAAAAAATATAATTTCCTACAAATTCTACAAAGTATTAAATTACTAGGTTTCTGTTTATGCATATCAAGAAAAATTTCTATCTCAGTAAGAACATAATTAAACACATATCTGACTAAGTAAATCCCAAGATAGACAGTGGATTTTGTTGTCATATAAACAGTGTGTTCTTCCTTGGGTGCAATTTCAAAGTAATACCTTTTTATAACCTATTTGTGTATCATGGTTGTGGTTTAAAGACAGAGTATCACAACAAAATGACCTAAAACACACACATTACCACGTCTACTACCAGATCAAACACTTCAGGAATGCATACATACTACGTCTCCCAATGTGAACAAAATCAACACCCTGGATAAATTCTAAGTGTTCATTTTTCTTCATTTAGGGGCTTTTTCAGTTGGTCTTGTGCTTTCTCTTCATTCTTCTTTTTAACATCTGCAAAAGAAAGTAATTTCCCATTCATATGCAAAATATGTTTTATATTTAGAGTGAAGGAGTTGTTTTTCTGCTTTGTCTGCCCAAGTAGTTTCCATCCTGACTAGGTTATATTTTGCCCTCCACACAGATATGAATCTGCACAAAGAGGACATATTTGAGTAGTTTCTAGATTTTTCTCCTAGTCATCTTTCTTCCTGATCTACAGTTACTACCTGCCAGGCACACTCTTCAGATGTCATTATACTCTCTATCTACAGGATAGCAAACTATGGAGAAGCAGGCTAAATGACTTGTGGAAAGTCACAGAGCTAGTGGAAGTCACAACTTGAACCTAGATCAAATGGCTACATGGGCCCTCAATCATTTACCTATCCTGGGACACACTTCCTATGTATTCTTCATATTTTCTATTTCCTTTGCTTTTTAGAGACAACCTTATAGTCTGCCCTTCAGAAAAAGTGAAATCAATGCCATCTCCTTCCTCTTCCTGCAACTAAAAGTCAAAACTCTCCTGTCACTTGGGATTATTCTTTCTGCCCCTGTTCCCATAATAATGGAAGATGTACTTCTCATGAATGGCTCATAATTTGTTATCACTCACTGGAAAATGAAAATGCAGTGACGACTAATAAAGACAGGAAGAGGAGACATTGGCAAGTACACCCTCTGTAAGTGTAGGGCCCCATTCATTGCCTTGGATGTACGCCATTGCTGTTGGCCCTGATGATGCTCCTGATGCCAAAGTCTAATGCCCTTGTGGTTCCAACTCCTGACAGTTTCTGACTCATCAAGAAACTAACTCCAGTGACAATTCTCTGCTGTTTACTTTATCAAGCTTCCCCTTTTCCTGCTTCTTCATTTCAAATCACTGCCATCTTTAAACTCTCCTCCTCCCCCACTCCTCTTTGTTCTCCTCCTTGAAACAGGATCTCCCCATGTAGACCAGGCTAGCCTCAAACTCACAGAGATTTATCTACCCTCGCCTTGCAAGTGATGTGATTAAAGACATGCAGTTCAGTTGCAATACTGTTCTTCCTTTCATCTCTTGAAACATTCTATATTTGAATGTCTTCATTTAAATAAAATTATTTAAGTTTCAATCATTTCCTCAAAAATTCTCCTAACAAAACAATCTATAAAATCTTTGAAGGTAAGTCTGATAGGGTATATTTAGGACTTTTAATTTGTAAAATACCTGTTAACGAATCTTAGTTATATAATGAATTTCAGGCCAGCCTGGGCTACAATGTGAGGCCTCCATTAAAAAGTAAAGGTATTTACTAAGCGAAGCACATGAAGTAATTCTCAAGTACCACCCAGTGAGTGATATGAAATGGGCAATAAATAAAACATATGAAGTGTGTGGTATCTGAGAAGTGAACAATAGTCAGGAGATTATTAAATCAGGGGTAGACAATAGAAATTGTTAAGATGTCTCCAGGCCCAGAGTTCATAAACTGGTATAGAACTGGCTGAAAATAAACACCCACAAAGGAGGCATTTTAGTAAAGACCTGCAAAGGCGAGGTAGCATGCTATTCATGTTACATGGAGAAAAGAATCCTAAATGAGACAATAGTAAAGTCAAAGGCAGCAAGATGAAATGGACAATGGAAAGAAAAGAAGAAGTATGACATGGAATCCAAGAAGTACCAAGACTATATATATATAGTGGGTGGAAAAAATGGCAGATTTCTGGGCCAATGTTGAAAGTGTAGCTAACAGTATTCTCTAAAGGATGAGATGAAAAATGTGCAAAATAGAAGGGGGATGAGGATGAGGCTAACATTTTTGATTTCAGCAACTGGAGCTGAGAAATAGCTAACCGTCGAGATTGGAAGGACACAGGGAGAGCAGATTTCAGAAGGAAAATCCAAAGTTTCCTCTTATGCTCTAAATTTGATATTACCATTGGGTGGATACCCTAGTGATGATGTAGCTGATAGTTCTTTCTATGAGAGCAAACTCTAAGGATCTCCAGACTGACATCCATAACAGCTAATCATCATGTCAACTTGAGTGGATTTAGAATGACCTGGAAGACACACCTCTAAACACAGGTGTGAGGGCAGTTCCAAAGAGGCTAGATTCAGTAAGACCCTGAATATGGGCAATGCCATTTCATAGGATCCCAGACAGAATGAAAAAGTGAACCAGAAAAGCTAGCTGAGCATCAGCATTCATTTCTTTCTGATTCCTAACTGCAAAGACAGTGGAACAGCCTCCCCACAGACCTTTCTGTCTTCCTGCTGTACAAAACTGTACATCCTTTCAACACTGAGCCAAAGTGAACCCTTCCACTTTAATTTGATTTTCTCAGGCATTTGGCAACAGCAATAAGAGACTTCAGAATACGGAACTGCAGTGGTAAACCTGTTTGTATGCTTCATAGGCCTTTACAACCAGCTTTTGGGAGGAAGAGTTTTGAGCTCCAGGCTAGGGAAAAGCCTTAAAATGTTAAAAAGAAGTGCTTAACCGGATATTCTGGTGGGGGTGTGGAAGACCAGAATAGCAAGACAAATGAATACAGGAGGCGTGGCTTATGAGGTCTCAGAGAGGAAGCAAGGATGCGATCAGGAATTAGACTAGAAGTCATCATCTAATGCTCTAGTGAAGTCTCTGCCGATGTCCCGAGAGCTTGAGTGAGACTGAATTGCAAAGTAATTGACTACCATGTTTGGAGGAGGAAATGTCAAGGTAGCAAGCGTTGAGGCTATGCCATGGCTGCTGCTTCTTGTTCTTTTGCGTGCTTACAGGGAGAGCGAGCTGCCACTGGAGCAGAAAGAAGCAAACGTTTACAGCTTGACAAAGAAGGGGAAACATTTAAAGCTGCAGATCAGCCAAGTGTGGAGAAAGCAGCTGTGACTGTTAAAGAGATTGGGGCATAGATGGGAAACCTCATATTTTGTACTGGGTAGGAGGAAAGATGCCAGAGGGCAATGCCTTAGTCATTGAAGCCTAAGGTTTGTAAAAATGCAAATTCTTTTGAGTAGGGTGGCACTCAAATGTGAAGCCTATGAAGAGGTTCTTTGCTAAAAATTATTCATCAAAGGAAGAGTTTCCCCAGGTTCAGCTACCTAGTTCCACAAAGACCTTGTACAGTTGTTCTGTAACAGTGGTTCTCAACCTTCCTAATGCTGCAACCCTGTAATACAATTCCTTATGTTGTGAATTAGGCTATGGTTACAATTTAAAACTTATGTTTGGGTGTCAAGTTGATAAAGGATAGACTTGTAATGGTTAATATTCATTATCAACTTGGCTAGATTTAGAATCACCCAGGAGGTATCCTTCCGGGTGTGCCTGTGAGGACATTTTGAGATGGTTTTAAGTGAGGTGGGAAAGCCCAATCTGAATGTAGGCAGCACCATCCAGTCAGCTAGAGGCCTGCTAAATGAAAAGAGGGAAAAAGAGAAAGAGAGCTGAGAACCGGCATTTATCTCTCTACTTCTTTACAATAGATACAATTTGACCAGGTACTTCACACTCCTATCATGACACATCCCCCCATGATAAGAATTACCATCCTAAATTGTGAGTGAACTTAAACCCTTCCATGATAGGATTTATGAATGATCCTAAAAATTCTACTAGGAAACTCCTATAGCTGACAAACACTTTCAGCTAAGTAGCTAAATACACAATGAAATTACAAGAATCAGTAGCCATCCTATATACAAATGACAAATGGACTGAGAACGAAGTCAGGTAAACAATATCATTCATAATAGATTCAAATAATATAAAGTATCTTGGAGTAATTCTAACCAACTAAGTGAAAGACTTGAATGATAAATGCTCTAAGACATTGAAGAAAGAAACTGAAAAAGATAACCAAAGATGAAAAAATCTCCCATGCATATGGATCAGTAGGATTAACATAGTAAAAATGGTCATCCTACCAAAAGCAAACTACATATTGAGTCACAAATCTTAAATGGAAAATTTTCAGCTCTATATGGAAACACAAAGAATCCAGGATTGCTAAAACAGTTCTGACAAATAAAAGAACTGCTGGAGGTACCATAAATCTCAAATTGTACTACAGAGGTAAAGAAATAAAAAAAAAAAAAGAAGAATGGTATTGGCATAAAACAGTCACACTGGAATCAAAATGAAGAGCTAAACATAAATCCAAATAACTATAGACACATGATTTTTGATAAGGCAGAAATACATACTGTAGAAAAGACAACATCTTTAAAAAATGATGCTGATCAAACTTCACGGCTGTGTGTAGAAAAATTCAAATAGATCCATACCTATCACCTTACATGAAACTCAATTCCAAATGGATCAAAATCCTCAGGCACTAAGAAAATCAATTAATAAATGGGATGACCTTATAAACCTGAGAAGCTTCTGTACAGCAAAGGATACCATCATTTGGACAGAGCAGTAGCATACAGAATGAAAAGAGTTTTACCAACTACACATCTGATAAAGGACTAATATCCAAAATAAATAAAGAACTCAAAAAACAAGATATCAAAAAAAAAATAACCCAGTTAAAAATGGAGCACAGATCTAAACAGAGAATATTCAAAAGAGCAAACTCAAATGGCTGAGAAACATTTTAAAAAATTCAATATCTTAATCATCAAAGAAGTGCAAATCAAAACTACTTTGAGGTTTCATCTTATACCTATCAAAATGGCTAAGATCAATAAAACAAGTGACAGCTCATACTGGTGAGGATTTGGAGTAAAGGGAACACTCATCCATTGCTGGTGGTATTACAAATTCATATCACCACTATGGAAAACAGTGTCATGGTTCCTCAGGAAGATGAGAATCAATTTACCTCAAGGTCAAGGTATGTCATTCTTGGGCATGTACTCAATGGATTCTTTATCCTACCACAGAGACACTTGCTCAACCATGTTCATTGCTGCTCTATTTAAATAGTCAAATTGGAAATAACATAGATGTACCTCTACAAATAAATGGATAAAGAAAATGTGATGTATTTACACAATGGAATATTACTCAGACATTTAAAAAATGAAATCATAAATTTGCAGGTAAGTGGGTGGAACTTCGAATAAATCGTCCTGATTGAGGTCATTCAGATCCCCAAAAAGAAAAGTTTGGTATGTATTCACTTACATGTAGCTGTTAAGTCAACAATAAGCAAGCTACAACCCTTATAACCAACAGAGGTTAGGTATAGAATAAGGGACTAGCAGGGAGGATTAGGTCACCCTAGGAAGGAGAAATAGAATAGATAACTATGGATAGATATCTGAGACTAGAACAAGAGGAACAAATGGGGCAGGGGAGGAAAAGGGGAGTGAGGGAGAAAATATGGATAAGGACAGCTAAAATTAATGACCATTTGAGGGGTTATATGAAAGCTAATAGAGTAGAAGTACTAAAACATATATATGAAGGCAATCTAAATTAAACAGCCAAATAATGGGGGAGAGCCAACTAGCTATCTCTTGTCACCAAATGAAGCTTCCAGTCCCAGAATTGGGTTACATCTAATTGAGCTTTGGGTCAGAAAGATCCCATGGAAACCATCCTAAGCAACCTAGGCTGTTGCCAAGGCTATAGGTTACTCTCCACAAACTGATGGCAGGGCCCCATTGCTTAAGACAACACCTAAGCAACTCATTGAACATGGAGATATCAAGCTGGTGCCTACCTAGAGCCTTTACCCCTTCATCCCAGCATCTTCGCACAGGAAGCTACTTTTCACACTACCAAATGACAAACATAAACACCAACCTAGCCACAAACCCTCTGATCTACAATAGTGTCTTGCCTGCAAGATAGGCTGGTGCAATGGTGGCACAAAGACTCTGGAGTAACCAACCAATGTCTGATCTGGCTGAAGCCCGCTCCATGAGATGGAACCCATACCTGGCAATGCTTTGGTGACATAGAACCTGAGACTAGATAGCCCAGGGAGGGATCTAGGATAAAACTAAATACTATTGCTCTTAAAAAAATGTAGCAATAAGATGATTCCTAATGACGTTCTACTAGACTCAGAGATCGGTGCCTTGCTCAGCCATAATCAGAGAAGCTTTCTTCTGTAGCAGATGAGAACTAATACGGAGACCCCCACAGCCAGACATTCAGAGAGTAAGAGACCTTGGAACATTCAGTCCTAAATAGATGCATCCATCAAATCCCTCCCCTCAAGGATCTGGAAATCCTGCAAAAAAAAAAAAAAGGGGGGGGGGAGGAGACAGGAAGAGTGTAAGAGCCAAAGGGGATGTAGGACACAAAGAAAACAAGCTCTCCAAACTCAACAGGATAGATGCAGCACACAGGAATTCACAGAGACTGAGGTAACACGCAGAGAACCTGCATGGGTCTGCACTAGTTGGCGTCCTTGAGCTGATAGGACAAGTGGATCTATGCCCCCATCTTTAAGGTAGAAGCAATTTCCAAATGATAACCACTTGCAAATGAAAATTTAGTTTACTCCAAGGGAGTCTCACTGGGGAAATAAACCATTCAATGGTAGGGTGTATGCCCAGCAGCAGATGGCCAACAGAAGATGAACTCAAAGTTATCTTTGGCGGTTCCTTGTCCCATAATGTCATGTCAGAATTTTTCCTTATTTTTTAAATTTTTTCCTTTTTTTACTTCACACACACACACGCGCGCGCACGCATTTTTCCTCCTCTCTTTTCACCCTGCAGGTCTTTTGTATATGTATTGTGGTTTCCAGTTTAGTGTTCTTAAGAAATTCCTGAGTGTGTGAATGAGTGGGTCTATGCTTCTTTTTGGTTTCTTGTGTCTTTTGTTGGGCTCTTTTCCTTCTTTTTGTTTTGTCCTATTCCAACACGCTTTTGATTTATTATATCTTATTACTATCCCTTAGAAACCTGTTTGTTTTCTTTCTTTTTTTTTTTTTGTCCCAAGACAGGGTTTCTCTGTGTAGCTTTGAGCCTTTCCTGGAACTCACTTGGTAGCCCAGGCTGGCCTTGAACTCACAGAGATCCGCCTGGCTCTGCCTCCCGAGTGCTGAGATTAAAGGCGTGCGCCACCGCCGCCCGGCTCGCCTGTTTGTTTTCTAATGAAAGAAATGAGGTGGATCTGAATGGGAGGGGACATGGAGAGGAACCAGGAGATGTAGAGGGAGGGAAAAGTGTAATCAGGATACATCATGTGAGAAAAAAAAAGCCCATATTTTCAATAAAAGAAAAAATTCTTCCTTAATATGGTTTTGTCAGTTAGTTGGTCATTGCAACAAGAAAAGTAACTAATATAAAATCTAAATCTATGTTTCAGAAGGATAGAAACTATACAATGAAATCAGATAGCATTAGAAGCAAAGAAACATTGACCAAGTTGTCAAAAGACTGTACTTCATACTATCTATTCCATCAAGTGATTGAGGATATGAACAAAGAGAAAGCCAAAGTGAAAAAGTCAATGAGGAAAAAAAGAAAACCATGAGAGCAAAGTGTCCTGTGAATCAAAAGAAGAGAACTATTTGAGGGAAGATGTAGTAATCAATCATGGTAACATTTTACAGGGTCATGCTAGAGAAGGCCTGAGAATGGACCAACAACTATAGCCATGACAACACCACAGATTGGTGAGATGGGATGAAGTCTCACTAGGACCAGAGGAAAAGGGTGGGGGGAGAAAATTAGTAGTCAGAAGAGCAACACATTGTCGTGGTATTTTGCTATGAAACAGAGACAGGGAAGTAGATAAGAGCTGCAAGCAAACTTAGGGCCTTAGCAGTCACAGTCTCAAATTTCACAAGATCTGGCCCTTGTTTATGGGTCCAAAGTTCTCTTCTTGTGTTACTTTTACTCTCTTCTCTCACCTTCCACCCACAGTGGCCAGTCTTTATTTCTAGACTACATGAGTCTGCTTTACCCCAAGGATGTTTATATTTCATTCTTAATTATGAATTCTCCTCCACCCCATCTTATAGCTGGATTACTCTTGTATGTAGAGAAGAGTTGCTGAGTTTTTGTTGATTTTTAAGGATTCTAAACATTGTGGGTTTCTTTGAGGACTTCAGTCATGAGCAATGCATCTATATCATTCCTTTCTCCAACTCCTTCCTTCCTCATACAAATCCATACCTTCTCTTTCACTTATTGTTGCATGCATATACATACATATGCACACTTCTATATATAACTTACTGAGTCTATTTACCTCTTCCATATGTGCACATGTTCAATGCTGACCACTAGGGATTGGACAACTCATGTAGGAATAGGTTTGTCTCTGCAGGTAACCAATTCTCTCTTAAGAGGCACTGACCTCCTGAAGCTCTTCATTTAGTGTGGGACCATGTGGAATTTCCCCTGTCTGCAATGGTGTATCAACTGGTATCATCCTTATGCTAGTTTTCTTTGAGACAGAGTCTTACACTGCAGCCCAGGCTATCCTGGAACCCACTGTGTATCCTAGGACAGAATCAATCTCATAACAGTCCTCTTGCCTCAACCTCATGAGATTCTGATTTCAGTGATGACTTCTCTGATTTCTATTCTAATATAGTCACCCACAAACTCTCCATAAGGCACCCTATCTTGGTTTTCTGATAAAGAATATCATTGTTAGCCTATATATTTATTCCTTTAAAATCCAATACTCCTGTTGGACTGGAAGATTTGAGGCAGCAGGAGGTCACATCTGCCCTACTTACCACTGGGTTCCCTAGTATTCAGCAAACATAAAGTTGAATGGTAGATGAAATAGCAATGATAGAAGCAAGACAAGACATTTTGTGACTGAAACATCATCTTCCATCACCTCTTCTTGATATGTGAGAAGGTTTGTTGTCTTTATTAGGATTCTCAAAACAGTAAGTGGTAGATTAAGACAGATAATGAACTAGTCATGAGTCACAATACTCATCTCCAGTGCAATAGTTAATATTTATGATTACTTTTAATTAATTTTGTAGTGGAGATTGAAACTAGAATCCTACCACATGACCCCACACATCCAATAGACACAACAGCAGTTTCTATGTTCATCCCTAGGACATCAAGATGAAATTACCTAGTTTCAGAAGGGCATAAAAATCTGCTTAGCCTTAAAACCTGAGAGCTTTTAGGCAAGAAGAGAGTACTTAGAACTAATTTAAAGGCTCCTCCAAAGGAAAAGATTAAAAGGAGAGACATGCCATGGGTTTTATTTCAGAGGATTAGGAGTGTGTGTTACCTTCCTTCATGGACAATGCCTCCAGCTTCAGTGGAAGATCAGAGGATCCACCTGTGGCTGCTGGACTCTGGATGTCAGGTAAGGCATTGCGGCGGCCTGCCCTTGCTGAAGCTGCAAAGCTGCTGATCACAGATTCCACATCAGTCATCTCCGATGAATCTGTCCTCGTCACAGCATCTATAGATAGAATGTGCACATAAGAAAATGAGCCTGTCTAGAGGTAAAGGGTCACCCCAGAGCCTGAGGGCTAGTTCAAAATCACTACAGGTTTGAAGACCTGTCTCGGGTGGCACACTTACAGCATTTGTGCCTTGGCTCTAGGGTGCCCACGGGAACATTTGCTGAATAGAGCAGGAAGTACTTCTGTGAGCCAGATTGCTATAAATAACCCTGGAGCCCAAAGCACCACTTGAACGCTTGAGGGTGTAGTAGGCCCGGACTTTTGTTCTGCTTTTGAATCAGCCAAGCCAGGGCTTGGAAGCCGATGAAAACAGATTGGTATGGCCACTCCCAGAGTATTTGATTGTGGTGCTTGTTTAGGCTGAAACCAAATCACTGTCATTGTGGGAAATAAACAAAGCATATTTTCCTTACTCTTTAGAAATTAATTCCACTTTATATGAAGGCTCCCCCGCCCCCGACGGTTGTAACTTCATTTGTTCTGATTCAGATAAAGTTTTCAATAGACTCATGCTTATGCTAGGCACTGTTTTCCTTGCCATGGAGGAGGCATAGTCATCACCAGCACCGTACCCATCGTCCTTCTAGTAACGACCTTTCTTCCACAATTCCTAAGAAATCATTCATTGTATGGGAGGTAGCAGTTACTACATCTCATAAAAAAATCATACATTGTACAGGAGGTAGTGGTTATTACATATTATAAAAAATCTAAACTGACCGTCTTTCACATTTTTTTTTCTTATAAAGTTTTCCTAGGAATCGATGTTGCACTGTAACTCAGAAGCTGTGGCAGTAGAAGGGAGCATTTGCTGAGTGTAGGTATTATGCGTCAGGTTCCAGCAAAGCCTTGAGATGCTGAGGTATTGTATAAATGTGTGTCCATCTGCAGGCTGTGTGTACTCAGCGG
The DNA here is from genome assembly GCF_004664715.2 of Peromyscus leucopus. Classification (NCBI taxonomy): domain Eukaryota; kingdom Metazoa; phylum Chordata; class Mammalia; order Rodentia; family Cricetidae; genus Peromyscus; species Peromyscus leucopus. Next base: position 20,513,921 of record NC_051085.1, on the reverse strand, counting down.
GACAACAGAAGGTATAAGTTTTCTGAAAGATTTCCTCAGAACAAAATATGCCCAGTGTCCCCCAAAGGATAGCATTAATCCTTTTTTGGTATTTATGACAGTAAACTCTAGCCTGAAGAAAGCAAGCCAACCTTCTCATAGTAGTTAAGGGTTGCTCTCCTTGAGCAATCAACTTTCACTCAGAAAATGCTAACAAGCAAATAGGCACATGTAGACACAACGTGTCTGGTATTAGGAACACAGCTCTTGTTGTCCATCACACACAGGAATTCATGTGGTGCCCGTGTATTCCTCAGGAGTGTGGTGGCAGTCCGAAAGTGCCCCTAGAAGAGGCCTCTGATGGCTGTGCTAGTTGATCTCCTTTTACAAGCGTCATATGAGGCAGGTGGACACAATCTGGGAATTAGGTTTTCAACATTTGATATTCACCAAGGGTCTGGCATTGACAGCTGGGAGAAGTATCATGAACATTGGACTCTTAGTTCAAAGGGATCCACTTGACTACAGACTTGCAGGGTGGCAGTGGCCCATTCATTTAAATTTATAAGTCACAGTTTCCCTTCTGCATATCAGGCATAACAATTAGCCTGTCTGATTCGCAGGACTCTCCTTGTGGAAAAGTGGTGAGATAAAGGGAAAACATCTCTCTGTTTCCGTAAAACCATTGATGAGTGACTGCTCGCATCATTGTTCATCTCTCACTGCATCTTATTTTAACACCCTCCTGTGTACTCTCTTTAATCCTAGCAAGAAGATCTTGCCAGAGATCTCTTGAATTTTCTGAAAGAGAGACCAGCATTTCTTCACTAGTATTAATAACAGATATTCTGTGTCTACCACCTCACTTAAACCTCCCTATAATTCTAAATGGGAATGGGAATGGTCCTCATTTTATAGATATAGCCACTGGGGCTGAGAGCTTCAGTGAGTGACTTCAAGTTGCATGACCACTAACCTAATGTTCGAGAGAAGCTTAGTCTTGTTAACCCTGAGATCAAAATTACATGGATTATTAAGAGAAATTCTAGCCGGGCGGTGGTAGCGCACGCCTTTAATCCCAGTACTCAGGATACAAAGCTACTCGGATTTCTGTGAGTTCGAGGCCAGCCTGGTCTAAAGAGTGAAATCCAGGACAAGAACCAAAAACTACACAGAGAAACCCTGTCTCCAAAAAACAAACAAACAAACAAACAAACAAGCAAACAAAAAAGAGAAATTCTAAAGTCCCAGTGATATATGCAGCTAACTGTACATATACCTCCTTCAGATTCGGTTCTTCATTAATGTTGAACAGGGAATTGTGCCTGTTCAAAATTTTCCCTCCGCACCCCCCTACTGTGTGTGTGTGTGTGTGTGTGTGTGTGTGTGTGTGTGTGTGTGTGTATGAGTGTGTAAGAGAAATAGTGAGATACATACACAGGAATTCTTTATCTTAAATATTTGATAGCTTGTGAGACCCCCTACCCATGATAAATTTATTTCAGTTAAGGTGTCTTATCTAAAGCTTGTGAAGAATTGAGTGATACCATCTTGAAACAGAGTTGGTTCTTGGGTCTTGACTCTATCCCCAGTCAGTTATTATTGTCTCAGACATAATGGCCATGATCAAATGCTTATCTACAAAAATCATCTCTCCATGTAACTGCAAACACATCAAGATTGGCTTCATGGACCAGACTCATGATTTCTTGCTTGGTGGTCCACAGCCTTACAGCTGAAGATAACAACAGAAATAAAAATATTAAGAAACAAGGTGAGGAAAGTCAAAAGATGTTTTTTATCTTCTATCAAAAGAGAACTTCTAACTCTGTTTACATTTGTACATTGTATATAAATCTCAACGTTATTATTAAAAAAGTTTCTAAAAGGTGATTACAGCCTGTGGGCAGAGTTCTGGGCCCTGAGTTAAGTTCTCTGTTATTTGGGAAGTTGTTTCTTTTGTCTTCACATTATTATACCATGCAGAAATTTTCTAAACAAAAACACCACAAAACTATCTGAAAGTGTGTCAGCTACATTCAGTAACAAGAATCTTAAGATGAGGTCAGAACTGGCCAACCAGGAAGAGTCAGCACACAGGCTGCCTTCTTTGGGGGCTCTGCTCTGCTGTTTCTTAGTTTACATTTGCATCCAGCCCCTCTCAGAGCCTGGTGCTGAGGCTAACCAAGATATCCACCACTGACAGACCAGACAGCTCATCATCTCAGCCCACAGAGCTTTGAGAAGATGGGTGTTCTACCGTGAAAAGCTGTCTATTTTCTGACCCAATATATTTGGTTTACAGAGAATTTTCAGGGCCTCTTGATTCTGGCCTCTTGATTCAGTATTGGGCTCTTTGGATTCTCTGGCAATAGGCTCCCTGTAGCATTGGACAAAACTGGAAAATAATGTGAATTAACCATGTACATCATGCTAAAAGCTGATACTACCAGGTTAAGTAGAAAGTGTCAGATCTACTGACAGAAGCATGTCCACAGAACATTTTGAAATGTTAAAGTAATATGTATTGTGGGAACAAAAAGAGGGAAAAAATGAATATAACGTCATCTCAATTGTGTACAAAGAAAAAAAGACCCACTTGGGAACTGCAGGTAGAACAAGGACCATATTAACCAGTTTTTACTTCCTTTGACACATTTTAAACTGTAATACTGAACATCTATTACTTTTACAGTGCAGAAAGATTGAAGAAAGACAAATGATGAGTCGTCAGACAATTCCAGTACAGAAAGGCTCTAGCAATAATATTTTGAGCCTATAAATAAACAGCAAATCATTAAGTGAGTGCTCCTGTCTTCCCGAAATGTTCATTTTATTTCTCTTTGTTTTACTAGACAGTAGTGTTTTTTTAGATTTTGTAAGGGATGGTGTATGTAGAAAAAAGGCAACTGCTCTCTTTTAATGCTCTGTGCCATTTAAAAAACATAATTTATAGGAAGATGAGGTAATGCATTGAAGAGAAATAAACCTAAGATAAGCTTCCAAGCATTTTAAATTTTGCAAGCTTAGTTATATGAATGTCTGCTAACCAAGGTGGCTGACTCACTAGCAAAGCTTCCTCTTTCTCATTTGCAGAATTAACAGGGGACTCTACATGAGTTCTGCTTTGTAAGCTGTACAGCTTACAAGAGCTGGAACCATTTGGATATTTGGAGATTTCATTGAAGCCCTGTGTTCCCAGTGAGGTAATACCATTTGTATTGCCCTGCATATACTTGATCTCAGTTGAAAATATAGATTTTAGAATGCCTTAACAAAAGACCATAATACAGTCATATGTACACACACTCCAGCCTCTTTGCATTCTCCAAAATATGGAGATCAAAACAAAAGCACAAATGAAGACAGTAAGATGTTCAAGCTAAAGAGAATACTAGATTTATACACACACACACACACACACACACACACACACACACACACACATATATATATATTTTATACCATACACATAAATGCACATTATAGTGTGTGTATGGACACATGTATAACCACTAAACTCTCAATGGACTTAAAAGAATTCGAGAAAATAGTGTGTTTCTTTGTTGAAAGTGTAACTACAGACAGATATTACAGAATCTCTCTCTTCAGCCTGGTCAGTGCATCCTCTGCTCACACGAGCCTTTCCACAGATATCTTTACTTTAAGCTGAGAATGTAAGCAGGCTCATACTTTCCTTCTTTTCTCAGCTCTTGATCCCTGTCTGTCACCCCAGTTCCCACGGTGAAACCACTACTTATTCTGGGCATAACACTTCAAATAAACTTATCTGCTAACTTAGTTCTTAGAGGGGTGGTATGAGTCAGACTGTCTGAAAAAATAAAAAACAACCCCCCCAACACCAACAGCAAAACAAACACTTATAATAACAACAACAAAAGGAATTTTAAAAATTATGTTTTGAGAAGAAAAAAAAAAAAAGAAAGATAGTGGTCTCAGCTGACACCTAGGGGCTAAAGACTTAACTCAGTGATAGAGTTAAGGGTCAGTATGTGCAAGGCTCTTCAACAATAAACACTTTTCAAAAGAAAAGTAAAAGAGGACAGGAGGGGAGGGGAGGAGGAGAGGGGAGGGGAGGAGGAGAGGAGAGGAGAGGAGAGGAGAGGAGAGAGGAGAGAAGGGGAGGGAGGAAAAGAGAGTCATGGCTTTCTCTCTCTCCAGCTCTCAATATCCCCATATTTTATGCTAATGTTCTTCAGTTCTCTATGTTGGCAGAGATCCTTATTTTGTGATTTTCTGTCTTTTATACACAAACCACCACCAAACATGGTGAAAGATGCAAAATAGTTGCTTCTTTGGGCACCAACAAATCAGATATTTATCCATCTAATCGCATGCAAGCCCTGTACCAGCCCAAAGCCACAAAGAGGAACCAGACTGTGATGAGATGAGACACAGTCTGGTCCCTCCAACTGCCTTCCTTAACCTTGAGTCCTCATCTTAGGAAAGTAGGTAAAAGATATGAATCCTGTAACACGTCTATCCAACCAAGTGACAACACCATTTTAGGTTAAACAGGGCTTAGAAGAAGCATTTGCATATGTAAGAAATTACTTTTTTACTTGGAGATATGTCTCTTTATAATTCCTCCATTTGTGGCATATCTATGTCTCCAGAATAAGACAAAAACAAATGAAAACTTATTTACATTTGTGGACATACACTTTCATTCATGCTTAGGTTCTTACTTGCAATAACACAAATTCTCAACATATATTCACATGCATATTGAAGTTGTTCTAGCACAGAAAATTTTTAAGCAATTAAGCATGTAGTATTCAAATCCAAACTTAATTTTATTCTCCCGTAAACTTCCAGATGAAGTGGTACATAAATCTGAATACCTTTCCAGTACTATAGTACTTACTCTTTCAAAACAGGACGACTTATGACAATAGTGTGAACTGAAGTGAGGTATAGTAAATAGTACAGGATGCTTAGCTATGTGCATGGTGGTGTTGGTAATAGGGGATCCCCTTTAATGGACCATGCTATGTTTTCAGTTTCCTGCTAGAAAGACTTCCCCAATATACACACACTCATAGAGGTCAATCTGTTACAAGGCTTTCTCAAATCCATTGCAGCTTCCCAAAGCAATAGTCTAATCCAAATTGAAGTCAACATAAAGCCTACTTGCCAAACTTTTTCCCAAGTCCAGAGAACATTTTCTCCTTCATTACCATTGGTCTTCCTTTCTATAACAGAAGAAAGCAGCTACCCAGGAGGATACAATGAAGTCTCTATGTACCAGAACGTTTTCCTGAAAAATAAGCATGCTTCCCATTGAATACATGATCTTCCTTCATCCCCAGTTCTGGAAAGACTGAAACTAGTGCTGTCCACAATACACTTGATTTGGGGGGTGTGTGTGTGGTGGTGGTGGGGTGTTTGTGTGTAAGAATGTGTGCATTGTATTTGTGTGTCTCTGTGTGTTGTATGTGCTAGGTGACATCCAGAACACAGAATGGCACTTCCAATTCTCCCTTGGATGAGTGCCCTTTGTTGTAGCTATAAGCTACAGCATAGCATCCTTATGTGTTACGATTTCTGTCATTTTGACAGTCTATTTCTTATTTTTCTTATCTTACACAAATTGAGAGGACTTAGCAAGAACTAGAAGGAACCATTTTCATAAAAGGAAGGAAGGAAGGAAGAAGGAAGGAGGGAGGGAGGAGGGAGGAGGAAGGAAGGAAGGAAGGAAGGAAGGAAGGAAGGAAGGAAGGAAGGAAGGAATTAAAAAAGACTTCAAAACTGAAAGAGCAGCACACCAGTTACTGTTCAGTTAGGGACACTGAGTCAAGAATTCCCAACCCTGGCTGGAAGTACATGAGGACCACATGCTGAGAAGTTCCACTAGGTGAGCAGAGGAGGAACAGGTTGCTCCCAACACCGGAAGTGCGGTTGCCTCCCAGGCATCACAATGGTCTACTGGAAGCTCCGTGGAAGAGCAAGCTACTGGAGTGAGAGACTGCTCATCTTCCCTCATTCACCCTTTTCCTTTTCTAATTGCTTCCGGACACAACACATCCCCATACTTCACCATAGGGGCAAAGACATCAAACCTCACAAAAGTCCAAGAACTCAATTTACACTTGTGGGAAATTAATATAATTTTAGAATTCTTATGGCCTACTCCACTCACCACAGATGGATCAATTTCTCTGCTAATGAGAGAGCTTTAAAAAGTCAAATGACAGTTGGTGACGTCAGTCAAAAGGAGAGAAGGAGAAGTTAATATGACCATCATGGTTGCACTGAGAAGGTTTTGCATTCCTCTGATTTATGTGAAATAAATTCACGAAGCAAATGTGAATTAGAACCAAGTGTGAGCCAGCAAGTGGTAAAGTCTGCTTCCACCATTCATAATAAAG